>NW_026138259.1:0-2500 GCF_025592945.1 Manacus candei
CCGGCGGGTAGACCTGTTGTCCGTGCTCGGCGGGTAGACCTGTTGTCCCGGTTTTTGGGGTCGACCCGTTTCCCCAGTCGAGCGGGGCCGAGCGGCCTCGTGCCCCGCCGGATGCTGGCGAGCATCAGGTCTACCCGGTTCCGGGGCTGGCGAGCATCAGGTCTACCCGGTTCCGGGACCGGCCGATCCGGCCGCCGCGGCCGCAGACGCCGGCCTGCGCCCCGCCGGCGTCCCGGCTCCGGGCCACCAGGTCTACCCGGCTCCGGCGGGACTTAGGCGCCTGGCGGCATTTTCGGGGTAGACGTGTTGTCGCGGCCGGCCCCGGAAGTCGGCCAAGGGGTCGCTGTCGGGCGCCGCCTCCAGTTAGGTCGAGGTGAGAGGCGGCCTGCTCTCGCGCGCCTCCCCGCTGAGGAGCCTCGAGCCGCTTTGGCGACCCGGCCGGGCCAGGACGCGTCTGTCCGTACTATGGGCAGGGGTTGTCTAGCAGCGCGGGTTCCGAGGGCCCCTTTTCTTCCGCGTCTGCTGCCGAGCGCGGCCTTCGGCGCGTGCCACGGGCCGGCCAACCCCACGAGCGGCAGGAAGGCCGGCGAGAAAGCCGCGGGGCACTCGGCCGGCTTCCTGGGGCGGGTCCGATGACGGGAAAGGAAGACGAGAGCCGAGCGCGAAAGCGCAGCCAAGGGAGTTGCGGGACTGGGACGGCCGAGGGGGGCCCGCGGGGGCCCAGCAGCGTCCAGCCCGAGCCGGTGGCGGCTGCCGGCTCCCCGAGGGCCCCGGGCGAAGGCGGTGGTGTGCGAGGGCGGCGAGGCGTCGTCGTCTCGTCCTTCCCATGCGCCGGCCCTAAGCCGGCGCCCGTCGTGCGGTGGCGGCGGGCATTGTTGCGGGCAGTTGGCGGCCGGGGCTGGAAGGGTGGAGCCCGCGTGGGCTTCTTTTGCCCGGCCGCCTCCCGAGAGCCCCGAAGATGGTCCGGGCCTGGGTGGCGGCGCCCTGTCCTCGGCTGACGGCGGCAGCGGTGCCGGCGGCGTGCCGGGGACTGGCGGTGGGCGTGCGGCCTTGCCTGGGCCCGGTCGGTTGCCGGAGGGGCTCGGTGACGGGACTGCCCGTTGTCGGGCGAGGCGGCGCTTCCCTGGGCGCGCCTCGCCTCTTTTGTTCGTCCCCCCTTCCTCGGCCCTAAGCCGGGGACCCGCCCAGCGGGCCGAAGGCGGCGGCGCCAGCCGGCCAGGGTGTGGCCGGCGGCCGCGCCGGCAGAGCGAGAACCCGACAGAGTTGCCCGGAGCCCCGGAGAGAGACGCACGATGGCCGTTGGCGGGCGAGGCGGCGGCGCCTCGCCCCTTCCTCCTCTCCGGCCGGCACCAGAGCCACGGCGGCCGGGCGGCCCGTGCGGTCGGGCCTGCCCCGCCGACCTGGCTGCCGGAGGGCTGGGTTCCGCGGAGGTCTGCCGCCCGGGGGCCGGGTTGCGGGCGAAGTGGGGGCGCCCTCCCGGCCCTTTATTTTTTTTTTTTTTTCTTCTGGCGGCCTTAAGCCGCAGCACGCTGAGCGCGCCGGGGAAGAAGAGAGAGAAAGAGAGAGCGCGAAGGCGGCCCGGCAGTGGCCGGCGGCCGCCGAGGCGCGAGCCCGTGGGCAGGGAGAGGGGAGCGAGGGGCGCGGGCCCCGCCCCGAACCCCGGGCGGCCGTGGCTAGCACGGCGAGTGAGAGGCGCGCGTGCTTTTTTCGGGGACCTTTTGGTTTTTCTCCCCGTCGCCGTCCCCCGGCCTTTCCGGGGGAAGCCGACGGCCGCGAGGCGGGCGAAAGCCGGTGGCCCCGCGGTGCGGTCGGTGGCGTTTTCGCACGCCGGAGGTGCCGCCGGGGCGAGCGGGGGCCGTCCGCGGCCCACGCCTCCGAGCCGGTGGCACCGCTCTGCGGAGGCGGCCGTGGGCCCGGCAGGGCCGGAAGCGCGGGTTGTCCGGAGCCGGGCGTCCGGCGGCACCCGCCTCCTGCCGGGCCGGGAGAGCCGTGGAGAAAGTATACCGCGTGCGGGCCGCCGGCGTCGGCGGCCTCGGGCGGCACGGGCCGTCCTCCGCGGGGTTGGCAGGCTGAGCGAGAGTGGCCGTGGGGCCGTTCCCCGAGCGACGATGGATGAGGCTTTTCGGGAGGCGTGGGAGAGGGCCCCCGGCGGGCCGGCGCTCCTCCGTGGCCGGCCGAGTGGCGCGGCGGAGGCCGGTGTTCGGGCCGGGCGGTCTCCTTTGCCCGTGGGCTTCCCGTGGCAGACGAGGTGTCGCCCCTCCCGCCGGGGAGGGGCTTCTTTACCGTGCCGGGCTTTGTGACGGCCGCGCGGCCCCGCGAGCCTTTCAGGTGTCCTTGGGAACAGGCGAGGTGCCGGTGCCGGCCCGGCTCCGGGTGGCGCCCGTGGGTGCCGGCCGCGAGCAGCGCCGGGCGGCGGTGCGGCTGGAGCCGCGACGGCGAGCCAGAGAGAAAGACGAGAGAGAGAAAAAGGGGAGAGAAAAGGCTCGGGGGAAGCGCCCCC
>NW_026138259.1:15000-20000 GCF_025592945.1 Manacus candei
CCTGTTCGCGTCGGCGAGCGGACTTGGAGCCGCGGCGCCGCCGCCCGGCCCGGCCCGGTGGCGGGTAGACCTGTTCCCGCCGACGAGCGGACTTGGAGCCGGAGCGCCGCCGCCCGGCTCGGCCCGGAGGCGGGTAGACCTGTTCGCGTCGGCGAGCGGACTTGGAGCCGGGGCGCCGCCGCCCGGCTCGGCCCGGAAGCGGGTAGACCTGTTCCCGTCGGCGAGCGGACTTGGAGCCGGAGCGCCGCCGCCCGGCTCGGCCCGGAAGCGGGTAGACCTGTTCGCGTCGGCGAGCGGACTTGGAGCCGCGGCGCCGCCGCCCGGCCCGGCCCGGTGGCGGGTAGACCTGTTCCCGCCGACGAGCGGACTTGGAGCCGGAGCGCCGCCGCCCGGCTCGGCCCGGAGGCGGGTAGACCTGTTCGCGTCGGCGAGCGCACTTGGAGCCGGAGCGCCGCCGCCCGGCTCGGCCCGGTGGCGGGTAGACCTGTTCCCGTCGGCGAGCGGACTTGGAACCGCGGCGCCGCCGCCCGGCCCGGCCCGGTGGCGGGTAGACCTGTTCCCGCCGTCGAGCGGACTTGGAGCCGCGGCGCCGCCGCCCGGCCCGGCCCGGTGGCGGGTAGACCTGTTCCCGCCGTCGAGCGGACTTGGAGCCGGGGCGCCGCCGGCCTGGTCCGGTGGCAGGTAGACCTGTTCCCGTCGGCGAGCGGACTTTAAGCCGGGGCGCCGCCGCCCGGCTCGGCCCGGTGGCGGGTAGACCTGTTCCCGCCGGCGAGCGGACTTGGAGCCGGAGCGCCGCCACCCGGCCCGGTGGTGGGTAGACCTGTTCCCGTCGGCGAGCGCACTTGGAGCCGGAGCGCCGCCGCCCGGCTCGGCCCGGAAGCGGGTAGACCTGTTCGCGTCGGCGAGCGGACTTGGAGCCGGGGCGCCGCCGCCCGGCTCGGCCCGGAAGCGGGTAGACCTGTTCCCGTCGGCGAGCGGACTTGGAGCCGGAGCGCCGCCGCCCGGCTCGGCCCGGAAGCGGGTAGACCTGTTCGCGTCGGCGAGCGGACTTGGAGCCGCGGCGCCGCCGCCCGGCCCGGCCCGGTGGCGGGTAGACCTGTTCCCGCCGACGAGCGGACTTGGAGCCGGAGCGCCGCCGCCCGGCTCGGCCCGGTGGCGGGTAGACCTGTTCCCGCCGGCGAGCGGACTTGGAGCCGGGGCGCCGCCGTCCGGCCCGGTGGTGGGTAGACCTGTTCCCGTCGGCGAGCGGACTTGGAACCGGGGCGCCGCCGCCCGACTCGGCCCGGTGGCGGGTAGACCTGTTCCCGCCGGCGAGCGGACTTGGAGCCGGAGCGCCGCCGCCCGGCCCGGCCCGGCGGCGGGTAGACCTGTTTGCGGCCGGTGCTCGGAGCGTGGCACCGAATTCGCGGATCGAGCGGACGGCGTGCAGCCGCTAAATCCGTCGATTGGCGCGCCGGCGTGCCCTTCCGACCCCGCCCTGACCTCCCGGATTTCCCACAGTTCTTTGCGAGTCCTTCCAGCGGGCATGCTCCGTCGAGTACTCTCTCGGGGGTCTTGTTGCGGAGACTCCATCTCCCGTGGCCCTTTGCGGCAGACTTGCTCTCCGGCGTAAAGGCTTTCCCCTGCCCCGAGGGTGAAAGAAGAGACGTTCTCTGCGGGGCGGGGAAGCGGGGGGAGTAACTGGGACTCTCTTTAGGCGGCGCGGCTGCGGCCGACCGGGCTCGGCCGCCTCGGCGCCGCCGGGAAGAGCCGGTGTCCGAGCCTAGCGGCTAGAGCCGGTCTCGGGGCTTAGCGCTGCGGTTTCTGGCCGGCGCTCCGAGCGTAGCAGCCTTTCCCCTGCCCCGAGGGTGAAAGAAGAGACGCTCTCTGCGGGGCGGGGAAGCGGGGGGAGTAACTGGGATTCTCTTTAGGCGGCGCGGCTGCGGCCGACCGGGCTCGGCCGCCTCGGCGCCGCCGGGAAGAGCCGGTGTCCGAGCCTAGCGGCTAGAGCCGGTCTCGGGGCTTAGCGCTGCGGTTTCTGCCCGGCGCTCCGAGCGTAGCAGCCTTTCCCCTGCCCCGAGGGTGAAAGAAGAGACGTTCTCTGCGGGGCGGGGAAACGGGGGGAGTAACTGGGCCTCTGCCTGGGTGGCAGGGCTGCCGCCGCCTCGGCTCGGCCGCAGAGGTGCGCAGCGGGTAGAGTCGCCGTCCGTGCCCAGCGGGTAGAGCCCTCGTCCGAAGCCGGCGGGTAGAGCCGGTGTCCCGGGGCAGCGGGTAGACCTGTTTTCCGGGCTCGTCGGCTCGACGCGCTCTCCGAGTCGGGCGGCTCGAGCGGGTTCCAAGCGCTTAGCCGAGGCCCTCGGCGGACGCCGAGGCGCCACCGTTTCTGCCCGGGGCTCCGAGTGGGAAAGAAAGGGCGTTGTCTGCGGCGTGGGTAAAAAGGGGGAGTAGCTGGGACTCTCTTAAGGTGGCAGGGCGGCGGCCGACTGGGCTCGGCGGCGGGGGTGCCGGCGGGTAGAGTTGCGTTCCGAGCCCGACGGGTAGACGTGGTGTCCGACTCCGGCGGGTAGACCTTTTGTCCGAGCCCGGCGGGTAGACCTGTTGTCCGTGCCCGGCGGGTAGACCTGGTGTCCGAGTCGGGCTGGTAGACCTGGTGTCCGAGCTGGGCGGGTAGACCTTTTGTCCGAGCCCGGCGGGTAGACCTGGTGTCCGAGCCCGGCGGGTAGACCTGGTGTCCGAGCCCGGCGGGTAGACCTTTTGTCCGAGCCCGGCGGGTAGACCTGTTGTCCGAGCTGGGCGGGTAGACCTTTTGTCCGAGCTCGGCGGGTAGACCTGTTGTCCGAGCCGGGCGGGTAGACCTGGTGTCCGAGTCGGGCGGGTAGACCTTTTGTCCGAGCCCGGCGGGTAGACCTGTTGTCCGTGCCCGGCGGGTAGAGCTGGTGTCCGAGTCGGGCGGGTAGACCTGGTGTCCGAGCCCGGCGGGTAGACCTGGTGTCCATGCTGGGCGGGTAGACCTGGTGTCCGAGCCCGGCGGGTAGACCTGGTGTCCGAACCGGGCGGGTAGACCTTTTGTCCGAGCCCGGCGGGTAGACCTGGTGTCCGAACCGGGCGGGTAGACCTTTTGTCCGAGCCCGGCGGGTAGACCTGGTGTCCGAGCCCGGCGGGAAGACCTGTTGTCCGAGCTCGGCGGGTAGACCTGGTGTCCGAGCCGGGCGGGTAGACCTGGTGTCCGAGCCCGGCGGGTAGACCTTTTGTCCGAGCCCGGCGGGTAGACCTGTTGTCCGAGCTGGGCGGGTAGACCTTTTGTCCGAGCTCGGCGGGTAGACCTGTTGTCCGAGCCGGGCGGGTAGACCTGGTGTCCGAGCCCGGCGGGTAGACCTGTTGTCCATGCTGGGCGGGTAGACCTGGTGTCCGAGTCGGGCGGGTAGACCTTTTGTCCGAGCCCGGCGGGTAGACCTTTTGTCCGAGCCCGGCGGGTAGACCTGTTGTCCGTGCCCGGCGGGTAGACCTGGTGTCCGAGTCGGGCGGGTAGACCTGGTGTCCGAGCCCGGCGGGTAGACCTGGTGTCCATGCTGGGCGGGTAGACCTGGTGTCCGAGCCCGGCGGGTAGACCTGGTGTCCGAACCGGGCGGGTAGACCTTTTGTCCGAGCCCGGCGGGTAGACCTGGTGTCCGAACCGGGCGGGTAGACCTTTTGTCCGAGCCCGGCGGGTAGACCTGGTGTCCGAGCCCGGTGGGAAGACCTGTTGTCCGAGCTCGGCGGGTAGACCTGGTGTCCGAGCCGGGCGGGTAGACCTGGTGCCCGAGCCCGGCGGGTAGACCTGTTGTCCATGCGTGGCGGGTAGACCTGGTGTCCGAGTCGGGCGGGTAGACCCTGTGCGCGAGCCGGGTGGGTAGACCTGTTGCCTAAACCCGGCGGGTAGACGTGTTGTCCGTGCCGTGCGGGTAGACCTGGTGTCCGACTCGGGCGGGTAGGCCTGGTGTCCGAACCCGGCGGGTAGACCGGTGTTCCGTGCCGTGCGGGTAGACCTGTTGTCCGAACCCGGTGGGTAGACCTGCTGTCCGAGCCCGGCGGGTAGACCGGTGTTCCGTGCTCGGCGGGTAGACCTGGTGTCCGAGTCGGGCGGGTAGACCTGGTGTCCGAGCCCGGCGGGTAGACCTTTTGTCGGGACCCGGCGGGTAGACCTTTTGTCCGAGCCCGGCGGGTAGACCTGGTGTCCGAGCCCGGCGGGTAGACCTGTTGTCCGTGCTCGGCGGGTAGACCTGTTGTCCCGGTTTTTGGGGTCGACCCGTTTCCCCAGTCGAGCGGGGCCGAGCGGCCTCGTGCCCCGCCGGATGCTGGCGAGCATCAGGTCTACCCGGTTCCGGGGCTGGCGAGCATCAGGTCTACCCGGTTCCGGGACCGGCCGATCCGGCCGCCGCGGCCGCAGACGCCGGCCTGCGCCCCGCCGGCGTCCCGGCTCCGGGCCACCAGGTCTACCCGGCTCCGGCGGGACTTAGGCGCCTGGCGGCATTTTCGGGGTAGACGTGTTGTCGCGGCCGGCCCCGGAAGTCGGCCAAGGGGTCGCTGTCGGGCGCCGCCTCCAGTTAGGTCGAGGTGAGAGGCGGCCTGCTCTCGCGCGCCTCCCCGCTGAGGAGCCTCGAGCCGCTTTGGCGACCCGGCCGGGCCAGGACGCGTCTGTCCGTACTATGGGCAGGGGTTGTCTAGCAGCGCGGGTTCCGAGGGCCCCTTTTCTTCCGCGTCTGCTGCCGAGCGCGGCCTTCGGCGCGTGCCACGGGCCGGCCAACCCCACGAGCGGCAGGAAGGCCGGCGAGAAAGCCGCGGGGCACTCGGCCGGCTTCCTGGGGCGGGTCCGATGACGGGAAAGGAAGACGAGAGCCGAGCGCGAAAGCGCAGCCAAGGGAGTTGCGGGACTGGGACGGCCGAGGGGGGCCCGCGGGGGCCCAGCAGCGTCCAGCCCGAGCCGGTGGCGGCTGCCGGCTCCCCGAGGGCCCCGGGCGAAGGCGGTGGTGTGCGAGGGCGGC
>NW_026138259.1:25000-27500 GCF_025592945.1 Manacus candei
CGGCGACGGCGGCGACCCGCCGCCGTCCGTCGTCGGCGTGGCGCGCGGGGCGAGCTCCGCCGCCGGTCGGCCGTCCCCGCGCCGGCGGGGCGGTCCGAGCCGCAGGCGTCCTCTCGGGTGCGGTGCCGGGCTACTGAGGGAAACCCCGGTCCCCGAGCTGGAGGCGGCGGTGGTGGTGGCGGACGTCGGGCGCGCCCCCGCGGGCGGACGCTCCCCCGAGGGCGGCAGCGGGGGAGGCACCCCCGCGGGGCCATGCAGGTCGTTTCCCTCACCCCAGGGCCAGGTACCTAGCGCTCGGCGCCTGGGCGGCTAGCGAAGGCCCCCCCCGGGCTGCGTGACGGCCCCCGGGGGCCGAGAGCCGCCGGGAGAGCCGGGCGGTGGTTTAAAGACTCGGGCGGCCGGACGCCGGCGGCCGGGCGGCGGCGGCCGGGCGGCGGCGCGGCGCCACTGAGGGGTGGGGAGCTACTCCCGCCGATCCCCTGCGGTGGTGGTCGCGTCCGCCGGCCGCGCTCGTCCCGCCGGCCGCGCGGGCGGCCGCGCCGGGGCGGGGCCCCCTGCCCCCCCCGCTCCGCGGTTCGGTCTCGGCGGAGAAGACGGCGGCGGCGCGCGGTCGGCCGCGCGCCGGCCCGCCCCGGTCCCCTTCGCCGGGGGCGACCGCCGCCGCGGCGGAGGGCGCGTGCCCTCCGCCGAGGGCGGCGCGGGTAGCGGCCACCGGGCCCGCCGCGCTCCTTTCTCGTCTCGCAGCCGTCGGCCTCGTCCCCCCGAGGCGGCGGCGGGCCGCCGAATCGCGCGACCCGCCCGCCCGCCCGGGCGAGCGCCGGTGGGCGGCGTCCCCGTCTCCGCGGGCCGTCCGGGGAAGGGCGCCGGCGTCCGAGCGGCGGCGTCGCCGCTCGGCGCGTGTCCCCCCAGCGGGACGGTCGGCCGGGGGTCGCCCGCCGCCGTCGGCGGCAGCGCCGTGCCGGGCCCCGCCCGTCGCTCGCCCGTCACCCCGGCCGGGGGCCGCGTCCGCGGCGAAGCGGTGCGGCGGCGGCCGAGGGGGCGTCGTCCCCCCCGGCCGAGCGCCGCCCGCCTTCCGCCGGGCGCGCGGTCGCCGAAAGGGGTCGAGGGCGTCGAGCGGCGGCGGCGGTGCCGGCAGGGCCTCCGCGCCAGCGGCGGCGGCGGGCCGTCGTCCGGCCGGCCTCGGGCGCTGCCGACGCCGGCTCGGGTGGCCGGCGCCGACCCGCCCGGCCGGCGGCGACGGAGCCGTCCGCCGAGCTCGTCTGGGCGGCGCGGCGGTCCGCCGTCGAGGCGGCGGCCTCGCCCGCTGCCACGAGGGGGCGTAGCGTCGGCCGGCTGCGGAGCCGAGAGAGGAGCGGCGGGCGCGGCCCGAGGGTCGCGCCCCGCGCCGCGGGCGCGTCGTCCCGGCGGGGCGGGAGGACGGGCGGCGCGCGGTCCGGCGCGCGCCGCCGCTCTCCGCGCGGAGGCCGGGCCGAGCCCGGGCGCCTGGTCCGCCTCCCGAGGCGGCGCGAGGTGCGTTTCTCCCCCGCGGCGCCGTCGATCGCCGGAGGGGGGATTCGGCCGGGAGCGCGGGCTCCCCGCCTTGGCCGTCGTTCCTCGGGAGCCCGGCGGGGTTTCTCCCCGCCTCTCCTTCGCCTGGTGCGCGTTGTGCTCGTGCGGTCGAGCGAGGCGCGACGTCCTCGCCGGACGAGGGGCCGCTCGACGCGAGCGGTCCCGGCCCCTCCGCGCGCGCGGGGCGGTGCCGAAAGTCAGACAACTCTTAGCGGTGGATCACTCGGCTCGTGCGTCGATGAAGAACGCAGCTAGCTGCGAGAATTAATGTGAATTGCAGGACACATTGATCATCGACACTTCGAACGCACTTGCGGCCCCGGGTTCCTCCCGGGGCTACGCCTGTCTGAGCGTCGCTTGACGATCAATCGCCGTCCGGGGGCGCGTTCCCCGGCGGCGCGGCTGGGGCGCCTCGCAGGCCCGCCCGCCCGTCCGGGCGGGGGGGCCTTCGTCCCCCTAAATGCAGACTCGGGGAGCGCTCCGTAGCTCCCCGCTCTCGGAGCGAGCCGCTGGGGCGGAGCTCGTCCGTCGGGTCCCGGCGCGGCGGTCGGGGAGAGAGAGGGCGCGCGAGCGGAAGGGCGCGCAGGGCAGCGAGGGAAGGGGAGGCGAGGCGCGGGCCTCGCCCCCGGTCTCCCCCCCGCGCGGGCGGCTGTCTGCGGGTGGGTACCGCGCGGGTACCGTGCCGTGCTGCCGCGCGCGCGCGAGGCGCGAGCGCCGGGGGCGGGGGTCACCCCCGTCCTCGTTTTCCCCCCCCCTCGTCGGCCGCGCCCTTCGAGCGCGCGCGCGCCGCTTCTCTCTCCCCGCGGCGGCCGCCGCGCCGGCCCGGGCCGTCTCCGCCGACTCCTCTCGGGTCTCGTCTCCGGGCCGGGGCTGTCGCCGTCCGGCGTGCCGCGGCGGGTGCCTCCTCTCCCTCTCGGCGCCTCCCTCTCCGCGCCTCCCTCCCCGAGCCGCG
>NW_026138259.1:35000-40000 GCF_025592945.1 Manacus candei
GGCCCGGTGGTGGGTAGACCTGTTCCCGTCGGCGAGCGCACTTGGAGCCGGAGCGCCGCCGCCCGGCTCGGCCCGGAAGCGGGTAGACCTGTTCGCGTCGGCGAGCGGACTTGGAGCCGGGGCGCCGCCGCCCGGCTCGGCCCGGAAGCGGGTAGACCTGTTCCCGTCGGCGAGCGGACTTGGAGCCGGAGCGCCGCCGCCCGGCTCGGCCCGGAAGCGGGTAGACCTGTTCGCGTCGGCGAGCGGACTTGGAGCCGCGGCGCCGCCGCCCGGCCCGGCCCGGTGGCGGGTAGACCTGTTCCCGCCGACGAGCGGACTTGGAGCCGGAGCGCCGCCGCCCGGCTCGGCCCGGTGGCGGGTAGACCTGTTCCCGCCGGCGAGCGGACTTGGAGCCGGGGCGCCGCCGTCCGGCCCGGTGGTGGGTAGACCTGTTCCCGTCGGCGAGCGGACTTGGAACCGGGGCGCCGCCGCCCGACTCGGCCCGGTGGCGGGTAGACCTGTTCCCGCCGGCGAGCGGACTTGGAGCCGGAGCGCCGCCGCCCGGCCCGGCCCGGCGGCGGGTAGACCTGTTTGCGGCCGGTGCTCGGAGCGTGGCACCGAATTCGCGGATCGAGCGGACGGCGTGCAGCCGCTAAATCCGTCGATTGGCGCGCCGGCGTGCCCTTCCGACCCCGCCCTGACCTCCCGGATTTCCCACAGTTCTTTGCGAGTCCTTCCAGCGGGCATGCTCCGTCGAGTACTCTCTCGGGGGTCTTGTTGCGGAGACTCCATCTCCCGTGGCCCTTTGCGGCAGACTTGCTCTCCGGCGTAAAGGCTTTCCCCTGCCCCGAGGGTGAAAGAAGAGACGTTCTCTGCGGGGCGGGGAAGCGGGGGGAGTAACTGGGACTCTCTTTAGGCGGCGCGGCTGCGGCCGACCGGGCTCGGCCGCCTCGGCGCCGCCGGGAAGAGCCGGTGTCCGAGCCTAGCGGCTAGAGCCGGTCTCGGGGCTTAGCGCTGCGGTTTCTGGCCGGCGCTCCGAGCGTAGCAGCCTTTCCCCTGCCCCGAGGGTGAAAGAAGAGACGCTCTCTGCGGGGCGGGGAAGCGGGGGGAGTAACTGGGATTCTCTTTAGGCGGCGCGGCTGCGGCCGACCGGGCTCGGCCGCCTCGGCGCCGCCGGGAAGAGCCGGTGTCCGAGCCTAGCGGCTAGAGCCGGTCTCGGGGCTTAGCGCTGCGGTTTCTGCCCGGCGCTCCGAGCGTAGCAGCCTTTCCCCTGCCCCGAGGGTGAAAGAAGAGACGTTCTCTGCGGGGCGGGGAAACGGGGGGAGTAACTGGGCCTCTGCCTGGGTGGCAGGGCTGCCGCCGCCTCGGCTCGGCCGCAGAGGTGCGCAGCGGGTAGAGTCGCCGTCCGTGCCCAGCGGGTAGAGCCCTCGTCCGAAGCCGGCGGGTAGAGCCGGTGTCCCGGGGCAGCGGGTAGACCTGTTTTCCGGGCTCGTCGGCTCGACGCGCTCTCCGAGTCGGGCGGCTCGAGCGGGTTCCAAGCGCTTAGCCGAGGCCCTCGGCGGACGCCGAGGCGCCACCGTTTCTGCCCGGGGCTCCGAGTGGGAAAGAAAGGGCGTTGTCTGCGGCGTGGGTAAAAAGGGGGAGTAGCTGGGACTCTCTTAAGGTGGCAGGGCGGCGGCCGACTGGGCTCGGCGGCGGGGGTGCCGGCGGGTAGAGTTGCGTTCCGAGCCCGACGGGTAGACGTGGTGTCCGACTCCGGCGGGTAGACCTTTTGTCCGAGCCCGGCGGGTAGACCTGTTGTCCGTGCCCGGCGGGTAGACCTGGTGTCCGAGCCGGGCGGGTAGACCTGGTGTCCGAGCCCGGCGGGTAGACCTTTTGTCCGAGCCCGGCGGGTAGACCTGTTGTCCGAGCTGGGCGGGTAGACCTTTTGTCCGAGCTCGGCGGGTAGACCTGTTGTCCGAGCCGGGCGGGTAGACCTGGTGTCCGAGCCCGGCGGGTAGACCTGTTGTCCATGCTGGGCGGGTAGACCTGGTGTCCGAGTCGGGCGGGTAGACCTTTTGTCCGAGCCCGGCGGGTAGACCTTTTGTCCGAGCCCGGCGGGTAGACCTGTTGTCCGTGCCCGGCGGGTAGACCTGGTGTCCGAGTCGGGCGGGTAGACCTGGTGTCCGAGCCCGGCGGGTAGACCTGGTGTCCATGCTGGGCGGGTAGACCTGGTGTCCGAGCCCGGCGGGTAGACCTGGTGTCCGAACCGGGCGGGTAGACCTTTTGTCCGAGCCCGGCGGGTAGACCTGGTGTCCGAACCGGGCGGGTAGACCTTTTGTCCGAGCCCGGCGGGTAGACCTGGTGTCCGAGCCCGGTGGGAAGACCTGTTGTCCGAGCTCGGCGGGTAGACCTGGTGTCCGAGCCGGGCGGGTAGACCTGGTGCCCGAGCCCGGCGGGTAGACCTGTTGTCCATGCGTGGCGGGTAGACCTGGTGTCCGAGTCGGGCGGGTAGACCCTGTGCGCGAGCCGGGTGGGTAGACCTGTTGCCTAAACCCGGCGGGTAGACGTGTTGTCCGTGCCGTGCGGGTAGACCTGGTGTCCGACTCGGGCGGGTAGGCCTGGTGTCCGAACCCGGCGGGTAGACCGGTGTTCCGTGCCGTGCGGGTAGACCTGTTGTCCGAACCCGGTGGGTAGACCTGCTGTCCGAGCCCGGCGGGTAGACCGGTGTTCCGTGCTCGGCGGGTAGACCTGGTGTCCGAGTCGGGCGGGTAGACCTGGTGTCCGAGCCCGGCGGGTAGACCTTTTGTCGGGACCCGGCGGGTAGACCTTTTGTCCGAGCCCGGCGGGTAGACCTGGTGTCCGAGCCCGGCGGGTAGACCTGTTGTCCGTGCTCGGCGGGTAGACCTGTTGTCCCGGTTTTTGGGGTCGACCCGTTTCCCCAGTCGAGCGGGGCCGAGCGGCCTCGTGCCCCGCCGGATGCTGGCGAGCATCAGGTCTACCCGGTTCCGGGGCTGGCGAGCATCAGGTCTACCCGGTTCCGGGACCGGCCGATCCGGCCGCCGCGGCCGCAGACGCCGGCCTGCGCCCCGCCGGCGTCCCGGCTCCGGGCCACCAGGTCTACCCGGCTCCGGCGGGACTTAGGCGCCTGGCGGCATTTTCGGGGTAGACGTGTTGTCGCGGCCGGCCCCGGAAGTCGGCCAAGGGGTCGCTGTCGGGCGCCGCCTCCAGTTAGGTCGAGGTGAGAGGCGGCCTGCTCTCGCGCGCCTCCCCGCTGAGGAGCCTCGAGCCGCTTTGGCGACCCGGCCGGGCCAGGACGCGTCTGTCCGTACTATGGGCAGGGGTTGTCTAGCAGCGCGGGTTCCGAGGGCCCCTTTTCTTCCGCGTCTGCTGCCGAGCGCGGCCTTCGGCGCGTGCCACGGGCCGGCCAACCCCACGAGCGGCAGGAAGGCCGGCGAGAAAGCCGCGGGGCACTCGGCCGGCTTCCTGGGGCGGGTCCGATGACGGGAAAGGAAGACGAGAGCCGAGCGCGAAAGCGCAGCCAAGGGAGTTGCGGGACTGGGACGGCCGAGGGGGGCCCGCGGGGGCCCAGCAGCGTCCAGCCCGAGCCGGTGGCGGCTGCCGGCTCCCCGAGGGCCCCGGGCGAAGGCGGTGGTGTGCGAGGGCGGCGAGGCGTCGTCGTCTCGTCCTTCCCATGCGCCGGCCCTAAGCCGGCGCCCGTCGTGCGGTGGCGGCGGGCATTGTTGCGGGCAGTTGGCGGCCGGGGCTGGAAGGGTGGAGCCCGCGTGGGCTTCTTTTGCCCGGCCGCCTCCCGAGAGCCCCGAAGATGGTCCGGGCCTGGGTGGCGGCGCCCTGTCCTCGGCTGACGGCGGCAGCGGTGCCGGCGGCGTGCCGGGGACTGGCGGTGGGCGTGCGGCCTTGCCTGGGCCCGGTCGGTTGCCGGAGGGGCTCGGTGACGGGACTGCCCGTTGTCGGGCGAGGCGGCGCTTCCCTGGGCGCGCCTCGCCTCTTTTGTTCGTCCCCCCTTCCTCGGCCCTAAGCCGGGGACCCGCCCAGCGGGCCGAAGGCGGCGGCGCCAGCCGGCCAGGGTGTGGCCGGCGGCCGCGCCGGCAGAGCGAGAACCCGACAGAGTTGCCCGGAGCCCCGGAGAGAGACGCACGATGGCCGTTGGCGGGCGAGGCGGCGGCGCCTCGCCCCTTCCTCCTCTCCGGCCGGCACCAGAGCCACGGCGGCCGGGCGGCCCGTGCGGTCGGGCCTGCCCCGCCGACCTGGCTGCCGGAGGGCTGGGTTCCGCGGAGGTCTGCCGCCCGGGGGCCGGGTTGCGGGCGAAGTGGGGGCGCCCTCCCGGCCCTTTATTTTTTTTTTTTTTTCTTCTGGCGGCCTTAAGCCGCAGCACGCTGAGCGCGCCGGGGAAGAAGAGAGAGAAAGAGAGAGCGCGAAGGCGGCCCGGCAGTGGCCGGCGGCCGCCGAGGCGCGAGCCCGTGGGCAGGGAGAGGGGAGCGAGGGGCGCGGGCCCCGCCCCGAACCCCGGGCGGCCGTGGCTAGCACGGCGAGTGAGAGGCGCGCGTGCTTTTTTCGGGGACCTTTTGGTTTTTCTCCCCGTCGCCGTCCCCCGGCCTTTCCGGGGGAAGCCGACGGCCGCGAGGCGGGCGAAAGCCGGTGGCCCCGCGGTGCGGTCGGTGGCGTTTTCGCACGCCGGAGGTGCCGCCGGGGCGAGCGGGGGCCGTCCGCGGCCCACGCCTCCGAGCCGGTGGCACCGCTCTGCGGAGGCGGCCGTGGGCCCGGCAGGGCCGGAAGCGCGGGTTGTCCGGAGCCGGGCGTCCGGCGGCACCCGCCTCCTGCCGGGCCGGGAGAGCCGTGGAGAAAGTATACCGCGTGCGGGCCGCCGGCGTCGGCGGCCTCGGGCGGCACGGGCCGTCCTCCGCGGGGTTGGCAGGCTGAGCGAGAGTGGCCGTGGGGCCGTTCCCCGAGCGACGATGGATGAGGCTTTTCGGGAGGCGTGGGAGAGGGCCCCCGGCGGGCCGGCGCTCCTCCGTGGCCGG
>NW_026138259.1:52500-55000 GCF_025592945.1 Manacus candei
GGGCTTAGCGCTGCGGTTTCTGCCCGGCGCTCCGAGCGTAGCAGCCTTTCCCCTGCCCCGAGGGTGAAAGAAGAGACGTTCTCTGCGGGGCGGGGAAACGGGGGGAGTAACTGGGCCTCTGCCTGGGTGGCAGGGCTGCCGCCGCCTCGGCTCGGCCGCAGAGGTGCGCAGCGGGTAGAGTCGCCGTCCGTGCCCAGCGGGTAGAGCCCTCGTCCGAAGCCGGCGGGTAGAGCCGGTGTCCCGGGGCAGCGGGTAGACCTGTTTTCCGGGCTCGTCGGCTCGACGCGCTCTCCGAGTCGGGCGGCTCGAGCGGGTTCCAAGCGCTTAGCCGAGGCCCTCGGCGGACGCCGAGGCGCCACCGTTTCTGCCCGGGGCTCCGAGTGGGAAAGAAAGGGCGTTGTCTGCGGCGTGGGTAAAAAGGGGGAGTAGCTGGGACTCTCTTAAGGTGGCAGGGCGGCGGCCGACTGGGCTCGGCGGCGGGGGTGCCGGCGGGTAGAGTTGCGTTCCGAGCCCGACGGGTAGACGTGGTGTCCGACTCCGGCGGGTAGACCTTTTGTCCGAGCCCGGCGGGTAGACCTGTTGTCCGTGCCCGGCGGGTAGACCTGGTGTCCGAGCCGGGCGGGTAGACCTGGTGTCCGAGCCCGGCGGGTAGACCTTTTGTCCGAGCCCGGCGGGTAGACCTGTTGTCCGAGCTGGGCGGGTAGACCTTTTGTCCGAGCTCGGCGGGTAGACCTGTTGTCCGAGCCGGGCGGGTAGACCTGGTGTCCGAGCCCGGCGGGTAGACCTGTTGTCCATGCTGGGCGGGTAGACCTGGTGTCCGAGTCGGGCGGGTAGACCTTTTGTCCGAGCCCGGCGGGTAGACCTTTTGTCCGAGCCCGGCGGGTAGACCTGTTGTCCGTGCCCGGCGGGTAGACCTGGTGTCCGAGTCGGGCGGGTAGACCTGGTGTCCGAGCCCGGCGGGTAGACCTGGTGTCCATGCTGGGCGGGTAGACCTGGTGTCCGAGCCCGGCGGGTAGACCTGGTGTCCGAACCGGGCGGGTAGACCTTTTGTCCGAGCCCGGCGGGTAGACCTGGTGTCCGAACCGGGCGGGTAGACCTTTTGTCCGAGCCCGGCGGGTAGACCTGGTGTCCGAGCCCGGTGGGAAGACCTGTTGTCCGAGCTCGGCGGGTAGACCTGGTGTCCGAGCCGGGCGGGTAGACCTGGTGCCCGAGCCCGGCGGGTAGACCTGTTGTCCATGCGTGGCGGGTAGACCTGGTGTCCGAGTCGGGCGGGTAGACCCTGTGCGCGAGCCGGGTGGGTAGACCTGTTGCCTAAACCCGGCGGGTAGACGTGTTGTCCGTGCCGTGCGGGTAGACCTGGTGTCCGACTCGGGCGGGTAGGCCTGGTGTCCGAACCCGGCGGGTAGACCGGTGTTCCGTGCCGTGCGGGTAGACCTGTTGTCCGAACCCGGTGGGTAGACCTGCTGTCCGAGCCCGGCGGGTAGACCGGTGTTCCGTGCTCGGCGGGTAGACCTGGTGTCCGAGTCGGGCGGGTAGACCTGGTGTCCGAGCCCGGCGGGTAGACCTTTTGTCGGGACCCGGCGGGTAGACCTTTTGTCCGAGCCCGGCGGGTAGACCTGGTGTCCGAGCCCGGCGGGTAGACCTGTTGTCCGTGCTCGGCGGGTAGACCTGTTGTCCCGGTTTTTGGGGTCGACCCGTTTCCCCAGTCGAGCGGGGCCGAGCGGCCTCGTGCCCCGCCGGATGCTGGCGAGCATCAGGTCTACCCGGTTCCGGGGCTGGCGAGCATCAGGTCTACCCGGTTCCGGGACCGGCCGATCCGGCCGCCGCGGCCGCAGACGCCGGCCTGCGCCCCGCCGGCGTCCCGGCTCCGGGCCACCAGGTCTACCCGGCTCCGGCGGGACTTAGGCGCCTGGCGGCATTTTCGGGGTAGACGTGTTGTCGCGGCCGGCCCCGGAAGTCGGCCAAGGGGTCGCTGTCGGGCGCCGCCTCCAGTTAGGTCGAGGTGAGAGGCGGCCTGCTCTCGCGCGCCTCCCCGCTGAGGAGCCTCGAGCCGCTTTGGCGACCCGGCCGGGCCAGGACGCGTCTGTCCGTACTATGGGCAGGGGTTGTCTAGCAGCGCGGGTTCCGAGGGCCCCTTTTCTTCCGCGTCTGCTGCCGAGCGCGGCCTTCGGCGCGTGCCACGGGCCGGCCAACCCCACGAGCGGCAGGAAGGCCGGCGAGAAAGCCGCGGGGCACTCGGCCGGCTTCCTGGGGCGGGTCCGATGACGGGAAAGGAAGACGAGAGCCGAGCGCGAAAGCGCAGCCAAGGGAGTTGCGGGACTGGGACGGCCGAGGGGGGCCCGCGGGGGCCCAGCAGCGTCCAGCCCGAGCCGGTGGCGGCTGCCGGCTCCCCGAGGGCCCCGGGCGAAGGCGGTGGTGTGCGAGGGCGGCGAGGCGTCGTCGTCTCGTCCTTCCCATGCGCCGGCCCTAAGCCGGCGCCCGTCGTGCGGTGGCGGCGGGC
>NW_026138259.1:60000-62500 GCF_025592945.1 Manacus candei
CCGTCCCCGCGCCGGCGGGGCGGTCCGAGCCGCAGGCGTCCTCTCGGGTGCGGTGCCGGGCTACTGAGGGAAACCCCGGTCCCCGAGCTGGAGGCGGCGGTGGTGGTGGCGGACGTCGGGCGCGCCCCCGCGGGCGGACGCTCCCCCGAGGGCGGCAGCGGGGGAGGCACCCCCGCGGGGCCATGCAGGTCGTTTCCCTCACCCCAGGGCCAGGTACCTAGCGCTCGGCGCCTGGGCGGCTAGCGAAGGCCCCCCCCGGGCTGCGTGACGGCCCCCGGGGGCCGAGAGCCGCCGGGAGAGCCGGGCGGTGGTTTAAAGACTCGGGCGGCCGGACGCCGGCGGCCGGGCGGCGGCGGCCGGGCGGCGGCGCGGCGCCACTGAGGGGTGGGGAGCTACTCCCGCCGATCCCCTGCGGTGGTGGTCGCGTCCGCCGGCCGCGCTCGTCCCGCCGGCCGCGCGGGCGGCCGCGCCGGGGCGGGGCCCCCTGCCCCCCCCGCTCCGCGGTTCGGTCTCGGCGGAGAAGACGGCGGCGGCGCGCGGTCGGCCGCGCGCCGGCCCGCCCCGGTCCCCTTCGCCGGGGGCGACCGCCGCCGCGGCGGAGGGCGCGTGCCCTCCGCCGAGGGCGGCGCGGGTAGCGGCCACCGGGCCCGCCGCGCTCCTTTCTCGTCTCGCAGCCGTCGGCCTCGTCCCCCCGAGGCGGCGGCGGGCCGCCGAATCGCGCGACCCGCCCGCCCGCCCGGGCGAGCGCCGGTGGGCGGCGTCCCCGTCTCCGCGGGCCGTCCGGGGAAGGGCGCCGGCGTCCGAGCGGCGGCGTCGCCGCTCGGCGCGTGTCCCCCCAGCGGGACGGTCGGCCGGGGGTCGCCCGCCGCCGTCGGCGGCAGCGCCGTGCCGGGCCCCGCCCGTCGCTCGCCCGTCACCCCGGCCGGGGGCCGCGTCCGCGGCGAAGCGGTGCGGCGGCGGCCGAGGGGGCGTCGTCCCCCCCGGCCGAGCGCCGCCCGCCTTCCGCCGGGCGCGCGGTCGCCGAAAGGGGTCGAGGGCGTCGAGCGGCGGCGGCGGTGCCGGCAGGGCCTCCGCGCCAGCGGCGGCGGCGGGCCGTCGTCCGGCCGGCCTCGGGCGCTGCCGACGCCGGCTCGGGTGGCCGGCGCCGACCCGCCCGGCCGGCGGCGACGGAGCCGTCCGCCGAGCTCGTCTGGGCGGCGCGGCGGTCCGCCGTCGAGGCGGCGGCCTCGCCCGCTGCCACGAGGGGGCGTAGCGTCGGCCGGCTGCGGAGCCGAGAGAGGAGCGGCGGGCGCGGCCCGAGGGTCGCGCCCCGCGCCGCGGGCGCGTCGTCCCGGCGGGGCGGGAGGACGGGCGGCGCGCGGTCCGGCGCGCGCCGCCGCTCTCCGCGCGGAGGCCGGGCCGAGCCCGGGCGCCTGGTCCGCCTCCCGAGGCGGCGCGAGGTGCGTTTCTCCCCCGCGGCGCCGTCGATCGCCGGAGGGGGGATTCGGCCGGGAGCGCGGGCTCCCCGCCTTGGCCGTCGTTCCTCGGGAGCCCGGCGGGGTTTCTCCCCGCCTCTCCTTCGCCTGGTGCGCGTTGTGCTCGTGCGGTCGAGCGAGGCGCGACGTCCTCGCCGGACGAGGGGCCGCTCGACGCGAGCGGTCCCGGCCCCTCCGCGCGCGCGGGGCGGTGCCGAAAGTCAGACAACTCTTAGCGGTGGATCACTCGGCTCGTGCGTCGATGAAGAACGCAGCTAGCTGCGAGAATTAATGTGAATTGCAGGACACATTGATCATCGACACTTCGAACGCACTTGCGGCCCCGGGTTCCTCCCGGGGCTACGCCTGTCTGAGCGTCGCTTGACGATCAATCGCCGTCCGGGGGCGCGTTCCCCGGCGGCGCGGCTGGGGCGCCTCGCAGGCCCGCCCGCCCGTCCGGGCGGGGGGGCCTTCGTCCCCCTAAATGCAGACTCGGGGAGCGCTCCGTAGCTCCCCGCTCTCGGAGCGAGCCGCTGGGGCGGAGCTCGTCCGTCGGGTCCCGGCGCGGCGGTCGGGGAGAGAGAGGGCGCGCGAGCGGAAGGGCGCGCAGGGCAGCGAGGGAAGGGGAGGCGAGGCGCGGGCCTCGCCCCCGGTCTCCCCCCCGCGCGGGCGGCTGTCTGCGGGTGGGTACCGCGCGGGTACCGTGCCGTGCTGCCGCGCGCGCGCGAGGCGCGAGCGCCGGGGGCGGGGGTCACCCCCGTCCTCGTTTTCCCCCCCCCTCGTCGGCCGCGCCCTTCGAGCGCGCGCGCGCCGCTTCTCTCTCCCCGCGGCGGCCGCCGCGCCGGCCCGGGCCGTCTCCGCCGACTCCTCTCGGGTCTCGTCTCCGGGCCGGGGCTGTCGCCGTCCGGCGTGCCGCGGCGGGTGCCTCCTCTCCCTCTCGGCGCCTCCCTCTCCGCGCCTCCCTCCCCGAGCCGCGGCGGCTCGGCGGGAGGCAGAAGGGCGGCGGCGCGTGAAGGCGAGGAGAGCGGCGCGGCGGCGCGGCGGCG
>NW_026138260.1:2500-99096 GCF_025592945.1 Manacus candei
CCCTAACCCTAACCCTAACCCTAACCCTAACCCTAACCCTAACCCTAACCCTAACCCTAACCCTAACCCTAACCCTAACCCTAACCCTAACCCTAACCCTAACCCTAACCCTAACCCTAACCCTAACCCTAACCCTAACCCTAACCCTAACCCTAACCCTAACCCTAACCCTAACCCTAACCCTAACCCTAACCCTAACCCTAACCCTAACCCTAACCCTAACCCTAACCCTAACCCTAACCCTAACCCTAACCCTAACCCTAACCCTAACCCTAACCCTAACCCTAACCCTAACCCTAACCCTAACCCTAACCCTAACCCTAACCCTAACCCTAACCCTAACCCTAACCCTAACCCTAACCCTAACCCTAACCCTAACCCTAACCCTAACCCTAACCCTAACCCTAACCCTAACCCTAACCCTAACCCTAACCCTAACCCTAACCCTAACCCTAACCCTAACCCTAACCCTAACCCTAACCCTAACCCTAACCCTAACCCTAACCCTAACCCTAACCCTAACCCTAACCCTAACCCTAACCCTAACCCTAACCCTAACCCTAACCCTAACCCTAACCCTAACCCTAACCCTAACCCTAACCCTAACCCTAACCCTAACCCTAACCCTAACCCTAACCCTAACCCTAACCCTAACCCTAACCCTAACCCTAACCCTAACCCTAACCCTAACCCTAACCCTAACCCTAACCCTAACCCTAACCCTAACCCTAACCCTAACCCTAACCCTAACCCTAACCCTAACCCTAACCCTAACCCTAACCCTAACCCTAACCCTAACCCTAACCCTAACCCTAACCCTAACCCTAACCCTAACCCTAACCCTAACCCTAACCCTAACCCTAACCCTAACCCTAACCCTAACCCTAACCCTAACCCTAACCCTAACCCTAACCCTAACCCTAACCCTAACCCTAACCCTAACCCTAACCCTAACCCTAACCCTAACCCTAACCCTAACCCTAACCCTAACCCTAACCCTAACCCTAACCCTAACCCTAACCCTAACCCTAACCCTAACCCTAACCCTAACCCTAACCCTAACCCTAACCCTAACCCTAACCCTAACCCTAACCCTAACCCTAACCCTAACCCTAACCCTAACCCTAACCCTAACCCTAACCCTAACCCTAACCCTAACCCTAACCCTAACCCTAACCCTAACCCTAACCCTAACCCTAACCCTAACCCTAACCCTAACCCTAACCCTAACCCTAACCCTAACCCTAACCCTAACCCTAACCCTAACCCTAACCCTAACCCTAACCCTAACCCTAACCCTAACCCTAACCCTAACCCTAACCCTAACCCTAACCCTAACCCTAACCCTAACCCTAACCCTAACCCTAACCCTAACCCTAACCCTAACCCTAACCCTAACCCTAACCCTAACCCTAACCCTAACCCTAACCCTAACCCTAACCCTAACCCTAACCCTAACCCTAACCCTAACCCTAACCCTAACCCTAACCCTAACCCTAACCCTAACCCTAACCCTAACCCTAACCCTAACCCTAACCCTAACCCTAACCCTAACCCTAACCCTAACCCTAACCCTAACCCTAACCCTAACCCTAACCCTAACCCTAACCCTAACCCTAACCCTAACCCTAACCCTAACCCTAACCCTAACCCTAACCCTAACCCTAACCCTAACCCTAACCCTAACCCTAACCCTAACCCTAACCCTAACCCTAACCCTAACCCTAACCCTAACCCTAACCCTAACCCTAACCCTAACCCTAACCCTAACCCTAACCCTAACCCTAACCCTAACCCTAACCCTAACCCTAACCCTAACCCTAACCCTAACCCTAACCCTAACCCTAACCCTAACCCTAACCCTAACCCTAACCCTAACCCTAACCCTAACCCTAACCCTAACCCTAACCCTAACCCTAACCCTAACCCTAACCCTAACCCTAACCCTAACCCTAACCCTAACCCTAACCCTAACCCTAACCCTAACCCTAACCCTAACCCTAACCCTAACCCTAACCCTAACCCTAACCCTAACCCTAACCCTAACCCTAACCCTAACCCTAACCCTAACCCTAACCCTAACCCTAACCCTAACCCTAACCCTAACCCTAACCCTAACCCTAACCCTAACCCTAACCCTAACCCTAACCCTAACCCTAACCCTAACCCTAACCCTAACCCTAACCCTAACCCTAACCCTAACCCTAACCCTAACCCTAACCCTAACCCTAACCCTAACCCTAACCCTAACCCTAACCCTAACCCTAACCCTAACCCTAACCCTAACCCTAACCCTAACCCTAACCCTAACCCTAACCCTAACCCTAACCCTAACCCTAACCCTAACCCTAACCCTAACCCTAACCCTAACCCTAACCCTAACCCTAACCCTAACCCTAACCCTAACCCTAACCCTAACCCTAACCCTAACCCTAACCCTAACCCTAACCCTAACCCTAACCCTAACCCTAACCCTAACCCTAACCCTAACCCTAACCCTAACCCTAACCCTAACCCTAACCCTAACCCTAACCCTAACCCTAACCCTAACCCTAACCCTAACCCTAACCCTAACCCTAACCCTAACCCTAACCCTAACCCTAACCCTAACCCTAACCCTAACCCTAACCCTAACCCTAACCCTAACCCTAACCCTAACCCTAACCCTAACCCTAACCCTAACCCTAACCCTAACCCTAACCCTAACCCTAACCCTAACCCTAACCCTAACCCTAACCCTAACCCTAACCCTAACCCTAACCCTAACCCTAACCCTAACCCTAACCCTAACCCTAACCCTAACCCTAACCCTAACCCTAACCCTAACCCTAACCCTAACCCTAACCCTAACCCTAACCCTAACCCTAACCCTAACCCTAACCCTAACCCTAACCCTAACCCTAACCCTAACCCTAACCCTAACCCTAACCCTAACCCTAACCCTAACCCTAACCCTAACCCTAACCCTAACCCTAACCCTAACCCTAACCCTAACCCTAACCCTAACCCTAACCCTAACCCTAACCCTAACCCTAACCCTAACCCTAACCCTAACCCTAACCCTAACCCTAACCCTAACCCTAACCCTAACCCTAACCCTAACCCTAACCCTAACCCTAACCCTAACCCTAACCCTAACCCTAACCCTAACCCTAACCCTAACCCTAACCCTAACCCTAACCCTAACCCTAACCCTAACCCTAACCCTAACCCTAACCCTAACCCTAACCCTAACCCTAACCCTAACCCTAACCCTAACCCTAACCCTAACCCTAACCCTAACCCTAACCCTAACCCTAACCCTAACCCTAACCCTAACCCTAACCCTAACCCTAACCCTAACCCTAACCCTAACCCTAACCCTAACCCTAACCCTAACCCTAACCCTAACCCTAACCCTAACCCTAACCCTAACCCTAACCCTAACCCTAACCCTAACCCTAACCCTAACCCTAACCCTAACCCTAACCCTAACCCTAACCCTAACCCTAACCCTAACCCTAACCCTAACCCTAACCCTAACCCTAACCCTAACCCTAACCCTAACCCTAACCCTAACCCTAACCCTAACCCTAACCCTAACCCTAACCCTAACCCTAACCCTAACCCTAACCCTAACCCTAACCCTAACCCTAACCCTAACCCTAACCCTAACCCTAACCCTAACCCTAACCCTAACCCTAACCCTAACCCTAACCCTAACCCTAACCCTAACCCTAACCCTAACCCTAACCCTAACCCTAACCCTAACCCTAACCCTAACCCTAACCCTAACCCTAACCCTAACCCTAACCCTAACCCTAACCCTAACCCTAACCCTAACCCTAACCCTAACCCTAACCCTAACCCTAACCCTAACCCTAACCCTAACCCTAACCCTAACCCTAACCCTAACCCTAACCCTAACCCTAACCCTAACCCTAACCCTAACCCTAACCCTAACCCTAACCCTAACCCTAACCCTAACCCTAACCCTAACCCTAACCCTAACCCTAACCCTAACCCTAACCCTAACCCTAACCCTAACCCTAACCCTAACCCTAACCCTAACCCTAACCCTAACCCTAACCCTAACCCTAACCCTAACCCTAACCCTAACCCTAACCCTAACCCTAACCCTAACCCTAACCCTAACCCTAACCCTAACCCTAACCCTAACCCTAACCCTAACCCTAACCCTAACCCTAACCCTAACCCTAACCCTAACCCTAACCCTAACCCTAACCCTAACCCTAACCCTAACCCTAACCCTAACCCTAACCCTAACCCTAACCCTAACCCTAACCCTAACCCTAACCCTAACCCTAACCCTAACCCTAACCCTAACCCTAACCCTAACCCTAACCCTAACCCTAACCCTAACCCTAACCCTAACCCTAACCCTAACCCTAACCCTAACCCTAACCCTAACCCTAACCCTAACCCTAACCCTAACCCTAACCCTAACCCTAACCCTAACCCTAACCCTAACCCTAACCCTAACCCTAACCCTAACCCTAACCCTAACCCTAACCCTAACCCTAACCCTAACCCTAACCCTAACCCTAACCCTAACCCTAACCCTAACCCTAACCCTAACCCTAACCCTAACCCTAACCCTAACCCTAACCCTAACCCTAACCCTAACCCTAACCCTAACCCTAACCCTAACCCTAACCCTAACCCTAACCCTAACCCTAACCCTAACCCTAACCCTAACCCTAACCCTAACCCTAACCCTAACCCTAACCCTAACCCTAACCCTAACCCTAACCCTAACCCTAACCCTAACCCTAACCCTAACCCTAACCCTAACCCTAACCCTAACCCTAACCCTAACCCTAACCCTAACCCTAACCCTAACCCTAACCCTAACCCTAACCCTAACCCTAACCCTAACCCTAACCCTAACCCTAACCCTAACCCTAACCCTAACCCTAACCCTAACCCTAACCCTAACCCTAACCCTAACCCTAACCCTAACCCTAACCCTAACCCTAACCCTAACCCTAACCCTAACCCTAACCCTAACCCTAACCCTAACCCTAACCCTAACCCTAACCCTAACCCTAACCCTAACCCTAACCCTAACCCTAACCCTAACCCTAACCCTAACCCTAACCCTAACCCTAACCCTAACCCTAACCCTAACCCTAACCCTAACCCTAACCCTAACCCTAACCCTAACCCTAACCCTAACCCTAACCCTAACCCTAACCCTAACCCTAACCCTAACCCTAACCCTAACCCTAACCCTAACCCTAACCCTAACCCTAACCCTAACCCTAACCCTAACCCTAACCCTAACCCTAACCCTAACCCTAACCCTAACCCTAACCCTAACCCTAACCCTAACCCTAACCCTAACCCTAACCCTAACCCTAACCCTAACCCTAACCCTAACCCTAACCCTAACCCTAACCCTAACCCTAACCCTAACCCTAACCCTAACCCTAACCCTAACCCTAACCCTAACCCTAACCCTAACCCTAACCCTAACCCTAACCCTAACCCTAACCCTAACCCTAACCCTAACCCTAACCCTAACCCTAACCCTAACCCTAACCCTAACCCTAACCCTAACCCTAACCCTAACCCTAACCCTAACCCTAACCCTAACCCTAACCCTAACCCTAACCCTAACCCTAACCCTAACCCTAACCCTAACCCTAACCCTAACCCTAACCCTAACCCTAACCCTAACCCTAACCCTAACCCTAACCCTAACCCTAACCCTAACCCTAACCCTAACCCTAACCCTAACCCTAACCCTAACCCTAACCCTAACCCTAACCCTAACCCTAACCCTAACCCTAACCCTAACCCTAACCCTAACCCTAACCCTAACCCTAACCCTAACCCTAACCCTAACCCTAACCCTAACCCTAACCCTAACCCTAACCCTAACCCTAACCCTAACCCTAACCCTAACCCCATAACCCTAACCCCATAACCCTAACCCTAACCCCATAACCCTAACCCTAACCCTAACCCCATAACCCTAACCTTAACCCCATAACCCCATAACCCTAACCCTCACCCTAACCCCATAACCCTAACCCTAACCCTAACCCTAACCCTAACCCTAACCCTAACCCTAACCCTAACCCTAACCCTAACCCTAACCCTAACCCCATAACCCTAACCCTAACCCCATAACCCTAACCCCATAACCCTAACCCTAACCCCATAACCCTAACCCTAACCCTAACCCCATAACCCTAACCTTAACCCCACAACCCCATAACCCTAACCCTCACCCTAACCCCATAACCCTAACCCTAACCCCATAACCCTAACCCTAACCCTAACCCCATAACCCTAACCTTAACCCCATAACCCCATAACCCTAACCCTAACCCTAACCCCATAACCCTAACCCTAACCCCCTAACCCCCTAACCCCCTAAACCTAACCCCATAACTCTAACCCTAACCCCCTAACCCCCTAACCCCCTAACCCCCTAACCCTAACACTAACCATAACCCTAAATCTAACCTTAGTAGCTTGCAGTCTCTTTTTTAAGGTGAGGGGTAGGGAAAAGGGTTCGCACGTAGGTTGCAGGTTTTTTTAGGGTTAGGGAACCAGGTTTGTGCATAGTTTGCAGTCTCTTTTTTAGGGTTAGTGTTAGGGAAAAGGGTTTGCGCATAGCTTGCAGTCTCTTTTTTAGGGTTAGTGTTAGGGAAAAGGGTTTGCGCATAGCTTGCAGTTACTGTGTGGACCAATCAGCACTGACTCAGTCCAGTAGGCAAAGCCAGTGATGTGGACCAATCAGCATTGACTCCACCTCATGACTCCAGTTCCCTAACCCTAACTTTAAAAAAGAGACTGCAAGCTACTATGGTTAGGGTTAGGGTTAGGGAAATTGTCAGGGTTGGGGTCAGGGTTTAGGGTTAGGGTTAGGGTTAGGGTTAGGGTTAGGGTTAGGGTTAGGGTTAGGGTTCGGGTTAGGGTTAAGGTTAGGGTTAGGGTAAGGGTTAGGGCTTAGGGTTGGGGTTAGGGTTAGGGTTAGTCAGAATCTGTCTCAATGCGCGATCTAACTATCGCGGGTTTACCCCATTCCAGGAACGCAGTGGTGCCCAGTAAACCCCTCTCGGGCTACAAGCCCGATTCAGTGCCCACTGCTGTCAGAATCTTTTGCTTTTTCTCTTGGGTCAATGCTTTGGCTGTTGCGGTTCTGTTGCGTGTCTGGCAGAATACCCACCGCCGTCCGGTATGTACTCTGCTTCTATAGAGCACTGGCCCCGCCCACTGGGTGGAGTCAAGAGGTGGAGTCCATGTTGATTATTCTGCTCACTGGCTCCGCCTGCTGGGCGGAGTCAGTGCTGATTGGTGTTACAACCCGCCCCAGGAAAAGGGGAGAGGGGGTAACTCAGATTTTTATTAATAATTCCCTTGGGGTGGATTAAAGTGAAATGACACTAAATAATCGGTGTCTGAAAACATATACTGGCAAGGTTTATTTTAACAATTCTGTATCAACAGGCATGCTAGCAGTTTGGGAGTTGGGCTATCAGTTGGGAGGCATGGCTGAAAATAGGAAACAACAGCCCTAATTCCCAGGAAAGAAAGCCTGGAAGCTTTGGCTTTGTGGTGCAGTTGGTGGGCCACACTGGGCACTCCATGGGCAGGCAGCAAGAGTTTTCTGGATCTGGGAGTCAATCTGGGGGCCTCAGAGTGTTTGAGGGGAATTTGGGAGTGTCCTGTGGGACCAGGATGGGATTTGAGGGCTCCTGGAGGGGCTGGGACGGGTGTATACTGCGGGCATTGTCTAGTATTGATGGGGGTAATCAGTGAGCTGTTTCATAATCATCCAAATTTTAACATACAATATGATTATTAGAATAAAAAGCAAAAAGGTAATATCAACAAAACAGTAACAGGGTGAAGCTCTTGGTTGAAGACTGGTTTCTTCTTTTTCTCCAGTGATTTTAATTCTTTTTCGTCTGGGTTTTAATCCCATCTTTGGCATTTTGCTGCCAACATTTTGTCCCCCTATCCATTGGAAATTGTATTAACTGTTGATGAGAACAAAGTGGAATCCCAAGGTATGTGATATATTGATAGGATTTCACTGGTTGGCTTTTAATTTGTCCAGGTTTATGGCCATAATGCTTCTGCTCTTTAACCACTTGAATCAGAATGAATTGAGTTGTTTTCTGGGTCGGGTTCTCTTTTTGAGTCCAAGGTTTTTTAGTGGATTCAGTATCAGGCACAAAGGAAATTGAGGGAGGTAAAGAATAATCTTCCCTTTGTTCATTATCACAGGGATCACTCAGTCTATTTTCATTAATGTGAGGAAAGCTGGGAGACTCTAGAAACATCAGTTGAACTTCAAATTCTCCTTGTTTCTTTCTCTCCTGAGACTTAGAATCAGGGTTCTCTGTGGTTTCCCAAGTCTCAATGCCAGGGTAAGACACTGGTTTATGAAGTTGCCTGACCAAACCAGGAGCCTGTTTTTTTAGCAACAGTTTTCTCTCTGCACTCTGGCGCAACAAGACTTTGAAGGTGGTCAACCTCAGTTTGAAGCAACTCATTTTTAGCAACAAGTTTATCTGATTTTTCTCCTGTTTCCCTCTCAAAGGCTAACGATGACTTCAGCACCACATTTTCTGATTTCAAAACAGTAGATTCAACATCAGAAATCCATTCATGACTTCCCTGTCACCACTCCATCCAAATGTCTGTGCTCTGACCCGAGAGAAACCTCAGGCAGGTGGAAAAGGGCAGATAAAGAAAAAACAGATGGGTCCAGGAGAAGTGATGCTGCTTCTGTCAAAAGCAGAGCAGAGACCAAAAGCACTTTAGGAAGTTGCTTACAGAAGCACTTGTGCATTCCAAGTTACAGCTCAGGAGTCTCAGTGACTTGTCCAACATGAGAGTTTCTTTTCCATTTCTCAACCCCCAGATTCCTCAGGAGTAGGAAACTGGAAACACTGACTGAGAAAAGCTCCATTCCTTCCTAATAATTGTGCTTTGCCCTTCCCATTTGACAGTGCCCTTGGAAATGTGCTGCTGTGGTTTGGATCTGTGAGCAGCCCTGACCTCCCAGAGCACTCATCCAATGGCAGGAAGACCCCACCTGGCTCCTGCTGGGGTTCTTGCCACCACGACCCAGTATGGGTCAATGGAATGGGGAGCAGGGCGGTGGGACCAGTAAGGACCAGTTAAGGGGGTTGGGGGCACTTCAGCATCTCCATCAAGGTCAGACCAGTACAGACCGGTACAAACCAGTATGGACCGGTATAGACCAGTATAAACCAGGGTAGAGCAGTATAAACCGATATAAACCAGTACGGGTCACAGAAACAGGGAATGGGGTGGTGGGATCAGTAAGGACCAGTTAAGGGGGTTGGGGGCGCTTCATCATCTCCGTCAAGGTCAGACCAGTACAGACCAGTATAAACCAGTATAGACCAGTATGGACTGGTATAGACCGGTATAGACCAGTATAAACCAGTACAGACCGGTACGGGTCATTGGAATGGGGAATGGGGCAGTGGGACCAGTAAGGACCAGTTAAGGGGGTTGGGGGCACTTCAGCATCTCCATCAAGGTCAGACCAGTACAGACCAGTATAAACCAGGGTAGAGCAGTATGAACCAGTATAAACCAGTACGGGTCCCTGGAATGGGGAATGGGGTGGTGGGACCAGTAAGAACCAGTTAAGGGGATTGGGGGCACTTCAGCATCTCCATCAAGGTCAGGTCAGTATAAACCAGTATGGACCCGTATAGACCAGTATGGGCCAGTATAAACCGGTATAAACCAGTATGGACCAGTACAGGTGACTGGAACAGGGAATGGGGCGGTGGGACCAGTAAGGACCAGTAAAGGGGGTTGGGGGCACTTCAGCATCTCCGTCAACGTCAGACCAGTACAGACCAGTATAGACCAGTATAGATTAGTATAAACCAGTATGGACCAGTATAGACCAATATAAACCAGTACGGGTCACTGGAACGCGGAATGGGGTGGTGGGACCAGTAAGGACCAGTTAAGGCAGAACTCAGCTGGGACTTAGTGGTTTGGGGGTGGGCGTGTCCCTTCTTTAGGTGGGCGTGGTCTCTCCCTGGTGGGCGTGTCCCATCTCAAGGTGGCCATAGCCTCTGCAAGTGGGCGTGTCTTTTGCATCCTCTCCCCCTCCCTGAACTGGGAGCTCAACTGGGACTTACTGGGTTTTGGGTGGGCGTGTCCCCTCCCAATGATGGACCCACTTTCAACCCCTCCTCCCACCTTTAAGGGCCCCCCCAAAACCCCTCCCCCCCCTTCCTGCACCTCCCCAACCCTCAGGGTCCCTCCTGTCCTTCCCCCACCCTCAGGGTCCCTTCCTTCCCCTCCCCCCAGTGAACCTGCTACCCCTCCCCCACTCTCAGGAGCCCTCCCTGCCCCTCCCCCACCTTCAGCGGCCCTCAGGACCCCTCCCCTAACCTCAGAGACTCTCCTGCACCTCCCCCACCCTCGGGGAACTTCCTACCCTTCCCCGACCCTCAGGGACCCTCAGGGCCCCTCCTTCACTTTTAGGGTCCCTCCCTGCCCCTCCCCAACCCTCAGGACCCTCCTGCCCCTCCCCCCACCTCGGGGTCCCTCCTGCCCCTCCCCCACCCTCAGGGACCCGCCTACCCCTCCCCCACCCTCAGGGACGGTCCTGCCCTTCCCCCACCCTCAGGGAACCTCCTGCCCTTCCCCCACGCTCAAGGACCATCCTGCTCCATCCCCACCCTCAGTGTTCCCTCCTTCCCCTCCCCCCCCCACTGGGGCCGTTACTGGTCCCTTACTGGTCTGTACTGGGAAGGGAGAGGGGAGGGGCCACCCCCTCGAGGCCCCTCCCCCCCAGTGACGTCACCGGGTCCCAAAAATAGCCCCGGGGGGCCCAAACTGGAGGGGGGACCTGGAGCCGCTCCCAGTGTGACCAGTTCAGGTACTGGGAGGGACTGGGAGGGAACTGGGAGGGACTGGGAGGGACTGGGAGGGGGCACGGTTTCCCCCCCTGCCCCCCCCGTGTCCTTGGGGTGACCTTGGGGAGAGAGGGCGATGGACCACTCCCAGTGGTTCTCAGTAACTCCCAGTAACCCCAGTAATGCCTCCGGTATCTCCAGCGACCCCCCCAGTAACCCCAGTGACCCCCCCAGTAGCTCCCAGTAACCCCAGTGTCTATCCCAGTAGCTCCCAGTAACTCCCAGTAATCCTAGTGTCCATCCCAGTAACTCCCAGTAACCCCAGTGTCCACCCCAGTAGCTCCCAGTAACTCCCAGTAAGCCCCCCAGTAGCTCCCAGTAACTCCCAGTAACCCCAGTGACCCCCCCAGTAGCTCCCAGTAACCCCAGTGTCCATCCCAGTAACCCCAGTGACCCCCCCAGTAGCTCCCAGTAACTCCAGTGTCCATCCCAGTAACCCCACTGACCCCCCCAGTAGCTTCCAGTAGCTCCCAGTAACTCCCAGTGTCCCCCCCAGTGCCTCCCAGTATGTCCCAGTTTAACCCACTTCCCCCCCCGTGGACCCTGGGCCGGGTGGGGGAGGGGCTGGCTCACATTTCCATGGCAACAACCCTTTCCCTCTGGCCCAGTTTCTCCCAGTTCCTCCCAGTTTAACCCAGTTTTTCCACATTTTTCCACATTTTTCCACATTTCCCCCCATTTTCCACATTTTTCCCAGATTTTCCCCCATTTTTCCACATTTTCCTGAATTTTTCCCCATTTCCCCCCCATTTTCCAGATTTTTCCCAATTTTCCTACATTTTCCCAGATTTTTCCCATTTTTCCCCCATTTTCCCAGATTTTTCCCCATTTTCTCCAGATTTTCCCAGATTTTCCCCCCATTTTCCCAGATTTTTCCCCATTTTTTCCACATTTTTCCCACATTTTCACACATTTTCACACATTTTTCTCCAGATTTTCCCAGATTTTTTTTCCCATTTTTTCCACGTTTTCCCCGATTTTTTATCACATTTTTCCCAGATTTGCCCAGATTTCTTCCCCCATTTTCCTGGATTTTTCCCAGAATTTCCCATATTTTCCCCATTTCTCCAAAATTTTTTTTATCTTTCCCCATTTTTCCCCATTTCCTGGATTTTCTCCCATTTTTTCCACATTCTCCCAGATTTTTCCTCATTTTTCCCAGATTTTCCCAGATTTTTCCCCATTTTTCCCAGATTTTCCCAAGATTTTTTCCCATTTTTTTAAATCTTTCCCCATTTTTCCCCATTTTCTGGGATTTTTTCCCATTTTTCTCCATTTCCCCCCATTTTCCCCAGAATTTCCAGCATTTCCCCCCCACTTTGTCCCCATTTTCCCAGATTTCTCCCCATTTTCCCAGATTTTCCCTATTTTTTCCCCATTTTCCCGGATTTTTCCCAGATTTTTCCTCCACTTTTCCCAGAATTTCCCACATTTTCCCACATTTTTCCCACATTTTTTCCCATTTTTCCCACATTTTCTCAGATTTTTCTCCAGATTTTCTTCCAGATTTTCCCAGATTTTCCTGCATTTTCCCAGATTTTCCCACATTTTTCTTGATTTTTCCTGATTTTCCCCATTTTTCCGGATTTTTTTCCCATTTTTTCCCATTTTCACACATTTTTCCTCATTTTCCTCCATTTTCGCGGATTTCTCCTCATTTCCCCCATTTTCCCACAGTTTTTCCCAATTTCGCCCCCATTTTCTCGGATTTTTCCCCATTTTCCCACATTTTCCCAAATTTTTTCCCACATTTTCCCAGATTTTCTCCCTATTTCCCCAGATTTTTCCTCATTTTTCCCATTTTTTCCCAGATTTTTTCCCAATTATTTTCCCCATTTTCCCGGATTTCCCCCCTTTTTTTCCCACATTTCCCCGGATTTTTTCCCAATTTCCCCCCATTTTCCATGATTTTTCCAACATTTTTTCCACATTTTCCCAGATTTTTCCTCATTTTCCCCCATTTTTCCCAGATTTTTCCCCATTTGTCTCACATTTTTTTCCCCATATTTCCAGATTTTCCCAGAATATTCCCCATTTTCCCCCCATTTTCTCCCTATTTTCCCAGATTTTTCCCATTTTTTCCCCTTTCCCCCCATTTTTTCCACATTTTTCCCAGATTTTCTCCCATTTTCCCCAGAATTTCCCAGGGTTTTTCCCAATTTTTCCCCATTTTTCCAGTTTTTTCCCAATTTTTTCCCCATTTTCCCGGATTTTTTCTCGATTTCCCCCCATTTTCCCAGATTTTCCCCCCATTTTTCCCACATTTTCCCAGATTTTCACACATTTTTCCCCATTTCCCCCCTTTTTTTCCTCATTTTTCCATATTTTCCCATATTTTCCCACATTTTCCCCAGAATTTCCCACATTTTCCCCCATTTTTTCCCATTTCCCCGGATTTTTCTCACATTTTTCCCAGAATTTTCCGCAATTTCCCCATTTGCCCACATTTTCCCAGATTTTTCACCATTTTCCTGATTTTCCCCCCATTTTTCCCCCCATTTTCACAGATTTTTCTCCAGATTTCCCCCACATTTTTCCCCCATTTCCCCACATTTTCTTGGATTTTTGGGTCCCCAGTTTTCCAAATTTCCCAAATTTCCCCAGTGGGAAAAAATGGGGGGAAAAAACCAGGATTTTTGGGGAAAATGGGGACAAATTGGGGAAAAAAGTGGGAAATTTGGTGAACACGAATGAAAAATTGGGAAAAATGGGGGAAAATTTGAGAAAAAAGTGGGAAATTTGGGGAAAATTGATAAAAATGGGGAAAAATGGGGGGAAATTTAGGAAAACTGGGGGGAAATCCAGGAAAATGTGGAAAAACGGGGGAAATTTTGGGGAAAAAGTCAGAAATTTGGGGAAATGGGGGATTTTGAGGGGAAATGGAGGGAAAACTGGGAAAAAAGTAAGAAATTTGGGGAAAACAGGTGAAAAATCAGGAAAAATAGGGGATAATTGGGAAAAATTAGGGGAAATTTAGGAAAAAATTGGGAAAAAATGGCAGAATTTGGGGAAAATGAGGAAATTTGGGAAAAATGGGGTGAATTGAGAAAAAAAGGGGGAATTTGGGTAAAATAGGATGAAAAATTGGGGAAAGTTGGGAAAAATGGGGGGAAATTTGGGGAAAATGGGAAAAAATGGGGGAAATTTGGGAACAATGGAAGGAATTTGGAAAAAAAATGGGGAAAAATTGAGAAAAATGGGGAAATTTGGGAAAAATGGGGGAACTGGGGGGAAAATTGGGGAAAGAGTGGGAAATTTGGGAGAAATGGATGAAAAACTGGGAAAAATGAGGGGAAATTTGGGAAAAACTTGGGTGTCCCCACCAGGTTCGGCCCCGCCATGGCCTCGATAGCCCCGGGATCAGGTGAGACCCCTACCCCATGCCCTGAACCCTCCCCCTCCCCGAGGTCACTGCCCTGACCCCCCGAGTCCAGGTTGTCACCCCTCCCCCACCCCGTGGCCCCTCCCACACTTTATACCCCTTCCTCATTCTGTGGCCCCTACCCCATTCGGTAGCCCCTACCCCACTCTGTGACCCCTCTCCCACTTCATGGCCCCTCCCCCACTCTCTGACCCCTCCCCCACTCTATGACCCCTCATCCACTTTATGGCCCCTCCCCCACTCTCAGACCCTTCCCCCACTTTATGGCCCCTCCCCCACTCTGTGGCTCCTCCCCCACTCAGTGACCCCTCCCCCATTCTGTGACCCCTCTCCCACTCTGTGACCCCTCCCCCACTTTACGGCCTCTCCCCCACTCTGTGACCCCTCCCCCACCGACACCTTCTCCCTGCAGAGAGAACAGCCAACACACTATTTCACTTCTCACTTTAACAAAGCTCTTTTCTCCTTCAAGCCCCTCAAAGGCACCAAGGCCACATAGGAGGTCACACACAAACAGTACTCCTCTTCCCACTTGACTACACCTTCTCCCTCACTGTTCTACAGGGAACATCAGGAATCTGCTCGCAGAGGCCTCTCGTTTCCCATCAGTAGCTCAGCACAAGGAGTTAAAGGAGCTCAAGCCTTAGGCCACAAGAGTTGACAGCGAGGAAACTTTGGGAGCAAACTAATGCTGCTAACACGGTCCCAGCTGAATCCAGCACACAATCACAGAATCCAAGAGTCCTTCAGCTTGGAAAAGACCTCCAAGTTCACTGAGTCTTGTGCAGTCCCTCCCCGACCGCCTGCAGGGACTGGATGATGCTTTGCACAAGCACCAAAAGGAATGTTGTGAAAGCCATGGCCTGCAGGAGGACACAGAGAAGGGCTTGGTTGGGGCTGGGAAGGAGGGAGCTGGCGCTGGGGGAGCGGGGATGGAGCCTCAGGGATGTGGAGCAGCAAGGACAGGGGCCCAGGCAGCTGACAGGCGGCAAGGCCTCACCCCCTGCCCCAGCAGCAGCACCGGGCCCTGCCCAAGGTGCTCCTGCCAGGGGCTGGGCCCGGCATGCAGGGGCAGAACCCACTCCCTGGGGCGGCCTTGCTACCCCGACCCTCGTCCGGCCCAGCCTCTCCCTGTGTGCGTGCTCCCCACAGCACAGGCTGCACTGGGCAGCATACCCTGATGGGCCCTGCAGAGCTGCCCCACGCGGACACTTCCCTTTTATGTCACAGGTGCCACAGCCTGTCCCAGCCAGCCCTGCCCATTGTCCCCACCCCGGCTCAGTGACTCACAGTGGCCCCTGGCAACCAAAGAACCAAAGCCCCACACCCCCAGAGTGCAGCCCTACCCATGTGCAAGGGGTCCTCAAAGGGTTCCCTGCACAAAGCAGCCCCTCCAAACCCTTGTCAGATAGAAAACTGGGGGACGTGACCCTTGGATGCTTTTAGTACAGACATACAAGCTTTTCTTGAATAATGGAGGGGGTCACTTTTTAATTATTAATATTTACAGTTATCCATTTGGGGACAGGATGTCCTACAGGCTAATGTGGTGTCACATTTGGAGTGAAAAGTACTTTTCAAAGAAACCCAGGGTGCATGGGTGATGCAGAGGAAGCTGCCAAGTCACCCAATGTGAAGCTCAACACTGCTTTGCAACAGCACTGCCCTTTCACACACATCTTTGGCAAAGACAAAGATGTCAGGCTTTAGTTTCTAAATCAGTAACACTTGACAAGACCTCTTTATGAACTGGCAGCAAGAGAACTTAGGAGCAGCTTAGGGTTGGCAAGTGTAGGAGCCAAGAAGAGAAGGGCTGATGGGTATGTCATGAACACTGACAGCTGGATGGTCGTGGAGCCGACCAAGGACTGCCAGACACCAAAGACATCACCTGCTGGACTTGGCCCAAACACAAGCCCCCTCCTCTCCCTTCTCAACCACTCAACCACAGCCTGCACACACCCACACCTGCCAGGGCCAACTGGCTGTTTCTCTTCTCTTTTCTGCCTGGGGGCGAAGGAAGAAGGACAGGGAGGGCATTTGCCTTCGGGCCAGAGGGAAGGGGAAGGAGATCCCCCCAAATCCATCCCTGGCAGGATGGAGGCTGGAGGAGACATTGGGGGACCCCCAAGAATATTTTCGAGGGGAAGGAAGGATGGGGGCACCCACAGGGGGGGGAGGAACCCAGGAATCTCGTGGTGGGACACTGGGGAGTTCCCAGCAGTTTCTTGGGGGGGTGGACCCCCAGCAGTCCGGGGTGGAAAAATGGATGGAGGAATCCGCCGTAAAGGGTGGGTGACACCCAAAAGACCCTAGGAGGGGGTCGGGAGGGTCCCCGGAATCCTGAAGAGTGTTTGGGGGTCCCCAGGAGGGAGTCTGGGGGTCTGAGGTGGTCCCAGGAAATTTTCAATGGTTAAGGGGATGCACAGGAGATTTGGGGTAGGAGGGGGAAAGGCGGAGGGTCCCCAGGAGTCTTGGGGGGGATCTGGGCGGTTCCCGAGAGTCTTGGAGGAGATTCGGAGGGGTCACCAGGAGCCCCCGCACCCCCTGAACTCACCCCACACCACCATGGCCTCATTGGGGCCGCACGTGAAAAACAGCGTGGCAGGGGGAGACCCTGGGGCCGGGATCGATCGGGACCAATCGGGTTCAATCCCGATCCTCCCCTCCCCCGCCATCACCGCCCCGCTCCCGGCAGCCCCTGCGGAAGTTTCGACGTTCTATCGGATGACTCACCGGCACAAGAACAGGGGTCCAGCAGAATTTGGCAATGACGTCATTCCAGCAGAGCCGTTCTATTGGTTGCGACCCACGAGGGAGCCCCAAAACCTGTTCATGGCTTTGGGGGGAAGGACAGCCGGCACGGCCGGGAATGGGGGTGCAGAGGGTTTTCAAGTGCCCAGGAAAGGGGCAAAAAACTTTCCCCTCTCCCTCCCAGTGCCCCCTCAGCCCATCCCAGTGTCTCCCCTCTCCCCCAGTGCCCTCTCAGTCCATCCTGGTCTCTCCCCTGCTCTCCCAGTACCCCCGTCCATCGAGGTCCCAGCCTGGCCCTGCCCCCTGCTGTGCTCCGGCCTGGATTTCTCCCCTACAGGGGCAGCTGAGGTGGCTCCAGGGCAGGCGGGAGCTTTCGGGGCAGGGGGTGGTTCCTGACATACTGCTGGAACCGCCCCTGTCTGGGCGGGCCTGTCAGCCTGGGGCACCTCTTCACCCGAGCCTGGGGGAACGGGCCGGCAACTGGGAGGGGCTTTGGGAAGGAATGGGGAGGCTGAGAAGGTCTTGGAGGTCGTGGGGATAACTGGGAAGGTGTTTGGGGGAGTTTGGGGGTTTGGGAGGGAGGTTGGGAAGATTGGGGCAGCTGTGAGGGGTTTTGGGGAATCGTCGGGGATGTGGGAAGGAACTGGGAGAGAGTTTGGGGGCATACTCAAGGGGAAGGGGGCAACTAGGAGAGGGTTTGAAAGATCCTGGGAGGGCTGGAGGTAACTGGGAGGGGTTTGGGGGCATCTTGTGGGTTTTTGTGGGTCTGGCAGGTAGTCTGGGGGCCTCGGAGGGTTTAAGGGGAAGTTGGGAGTGTCCTTTGGGACCGGGATGGGATTTGAGGGTTCCTGGAGGGGCTGGGAGGGCTTTATGCCTTTATACTGCGGGCATTGTCTAGTATTGATGGGGGTAATCCGTGAGTTGACTGTTTCATAATCATCCAAATTTTAACAAGACTTTGAAGGTGGTCAACCTCAGTTTGAAGCAGCTCATTTTTAGCAACAAATTTATCCGATTTTTCTCCTGTTTCCCTCTCAAAGGCTAACGATGACTTCAACACCACATTTTCTGATTTCAAAACAGTAGACTCAACATCAGAAATCCATTCATGACTTCCCTGTCACCACTCCATCCGAATGTCTGTGCACTCACTGTGGCCTGAGAGAAACCTGCCTGTTTGCAGTGCACAGACTGGGCAACTTTTCTTTTTGCAGGTGGAAAAGGGCAGATAAAGAAAAAACAGATGGGTCCAGCAGAAGTGATGCTGCTTCTGTCAAAAGTAGAGCAGAGGCTGAAAGCACTTTAGGAAGTTGCTTACAGAAGCACTCGTGCATTCCAAGTTACAGCTCAGGAGTCTCAGTGACTTGTCCAACATGGGAGCTCCTTTTCCATTTCTCAACCCCCAGATTCCTCAGGAGTAGGAAACTGAAAACACTGACTGAGAAAAGCTCCATTCCTTCCTTATAATTGTGCTTTGTCCTTCCCATTTGACAGTGCTCTTGGAAATGTGCTGGTGTGATCTGGATCTGGGAGCAGCCCTGACCTCCCACAGCCCTGACCACACACACCTCATCCAACGGCAGGAAGAACCTGCCTGGCTCCTGCTGGGGTTCTCACCACCCACCGACAGCTTCTCCCTGCAGAGGGGTGGGCAACTACCCAGGCAGGATGAGACCTGACCCCAGCAGGCAGCAAAGTCCCTGCCCTGGCACAAAGAACCCCGGAGCACAGGGACCCTGCTCTGCAGGACAGCCCCGGGCATCCCTGGCTGCACCCCCACCTTCCCAGCCCGCAGCCATCCCTGGGAGAAGGAGCCCACCTGCACTGTCCCTCTGACGGTGCTGCAGGGAAGGCCTGCCCTGGAGAACATCCTCCTCCGGCGCAACAGAGACACTGGGAGAGTCCTGACAGATGTGCAAGGCTGTGGGATGTGGTAGCTTTAGGAGATTCCTCCAGGAACACAAGCGACATTGCCCTGCACCTGTAGACTCACTCTGCAGAGGAGTGTGAAGCTGTGTCCCCAAGTTGTGTCTCAGCTGAACACCTCCCATCTTTCTGCTGCCTTTAACCTCCCTTTGCCTTTCTTCTCTTCTCTCGTGCCTACAGGCAGTGCCCTTGGCCCTACTGGGCTGTGCAGAGGAGCTGCTCCTGGGCAGAGCTGTCGCTCTGCAGTGCTGCCCGCTTGCCAGGATTTCCCTGTGTGCCAGGAGCCCGGCCCAGCTGAGCAGCACAGCAAGAGCCAAAGGCAGCCCTTTCTCTGCCCCTCTGGGTTCCCCGCAGTTGTCCCTGGGGCTCCAGGGGAACCTGCTGTGAAACAGACTGAAGGAAACAATGATGTTCCCTCTTCTCACCTCTTCAGTGACACTGCAGCAGGGGCAGTGTCTCCCTGGGCTCCTGCTACCACTCCCAGAGCCTGGAGCCACCTCAACCCTGTAATGCTCCCACCCTGTCCACTCCTACACTTCAGATGAACATTGGGGTTTTCTAGTCACTGGAACTGCCCAGACCAGCCCCTCCCTGGTCCCCCCATCTCCCTGCCCCGCCCCAGCCCAGCAGAGCAGCACAGTCGTTTCTGGTCCTGCAGCAAGAAAGGGAGGCAATAGAGGACAGGGAGAGTGACTGCATGTCTGGACTGCTCAGGAGATCATCAGCTCAGGCGGCAGCTCCTGCAGCCCCAGGGCCAGACCCGCTTCCCAGTGGCCCAGGCAGCTGCTGCCACATGGGCACAAGCTCTGCTGCCCAGGAGGGTCCTGTAGGGAAGGGTTTTGCAGATGGCCACGTAGCGGTCATAGGACATGATGGTGAGAAGGGCAAGCTCCGCTGTGATCAAGTAGAAAAGCAAAAAACACCTGTGCAGCTCATCCTGAGTAGGACATGCCCCCGGTGTTCCAGAGGGAATTGGTCATGGCTTTGGGGAGCGTGGTGCAGATGCAGCCCGGGTGTGTGAGGGAGAGGTGGAACAGGAAGAAGTCCCTGGGGGGTGTGCAGGTGGTGGTGGCAGGCTACGGCGCTGAGGATGAGGCCGTTGCCCAGGAGGGCAGCCAGGGAGATGCCCAGGAAGAAGCAGAAGTGCAAGAGCTGCAGCCAGGAGGAGGAAGTGGGGGATGGAGCTGCTGTTGGACATGAGCTTCCTCCGGGTATCAGGAAATGTCCAAGGAGGAAAAGGCAGTGAAAACTTTGGGACAGGTTTCCTAGATCAAACCCATGAATTCCTCTGAGCATCTACCCTCATCCCAAGTATCTGCAGTCACACATATATAGATTCTGGACTGTAGAAGACAGGCTTAGCATGACTTTAAGATGATTTCTTCTCAATTTTTTGATTTATTTTTCTACTGCCAGGTCTGAGAGGGGCATCGTGGAACCAAAGGAACCCTGAGACATTTCAGAATCCCACATGTGTTGGGTCTGTCTGAGCTGGAGTTCATGTTCTCACTGCAGGCGTCACAGTGCTGTGCTTTGCATTGGGAGCTACAAAGGGGTTAATCACACCAGTGCTTTGGCAACTGCTGAGCAGGGCTGGTGCAGCATCTGCATTGTCAGCTTCGTCCCCTGAATCGGGGGCAAGATCATGGGAGGCAATACAGACAGGTCAGTTGAGCCAAATGGACCAAAGGGACATTGCAGAATATATGGCGTCAGCTCAGCTACAAGAGCTCAGGAAAGGAACAGGAAAGGGGGAAAATCCATTTTTTTACAATACATGCCTTCTGAGCGGCTTCTCTGTATGGCGAAGCCCTGCTTCCCATGAAGTGGCCAGGTATCGCTGCTGACAGGAAGTAGAGAGAAAATCTTTTTATTTTCCTCTTCACTTATGCACGCACAAACTTTGGCTTTTGCTTTAGTAAAGTGCCTGATCTCAAGGTAGAAATAATTTTCCATCTTATTCTGTCTCTTCTGTCTGGCTGGGAAGGGCAGCAATAGAGCAGCTTGGTGGGCACCTGGCATCCAGGTAAGGTCAACCCACTGCAACATTGCAGGGTCTCATGGAACCAAAGGACTGCTGGGAGACTGGGGGAACTCACGGAATCAAGTGGCCGTCATGGCACTGCCCTGCATCATAGAAGCAAACGTTCCCTGGGAAACTACAGAAACCAGGGACTTAAGGGACATCATTGGGATGTGCGGGACCTCATGGAATTAAACAAACCGTGGGATATCTTTGGAACTTCATGGAATCAAAGGGATAAAACAAAAGAATTAAACCCCATGACCAGAAACCATTGGATCGAAAATTTCTTTAATATGCCAGCTGGGGATTCATGGGGGTACTCTGCCATGCATGAATCAAAGAATCAGTATAAATTTCAGAGTATAAATACAGTGATACTTAAAAGACCCTCCCCTTCACAAGCAGTCCAAAATTCTCTTATGATTTTAGGGTCAAATAACCTCTTGGATTTTATTCGTGGAGCAAGACTGCCATCTAGCGTCCATTTCTTCTGGGAGGGGCAGTCCTTTTCACAGAGTGGTCTTCTCCCTTAGCAGGCCTCGTAGCGTCTCTGATTGATCTATCTGACCCCTAACCCCTAAACTAAATGCTTTAGGACCAGCTAAGACGTGTCTTAGAACTTCCCATTTGCTTAAACAATGTATAATTGACTTTCTTCTTAACAGAACAATCTCTTATTAAACAAGTTTTCTGAGGCCTGTCAGCTAATTTCTTGAAGATGGGCATATGATACACTCTCTATTAGTTTCCATGTATCATCTACATTCTCTCTCCTACAACTAATTGTAGTCTTAAAAGAAAAGAAAAGACTGCTACCATGCCAAGAAAGCAAACCCCTTTGTTGATTAGGATTTTTATCTAAGAAAAACTTCTGATTTACGAAGCCATTAAGGATGGAGATCCTCTCTCATTTCAGTGCCATTGTGACAATATGGGGCCTCATGTAACACATGGAACACAGAACACTGCACATTCCCAAACAATCAAGGGGCCATTGTAACACTCCAGGGCCTCATGGAAGACGGAGGCCCCGCAGAGAGACCTCAAATCAGAGGTTTGGGCAATCCTCAACCAGAGGAAGTTCAACAAGGGGAAGTGCCAGATTCTGTCCCTGTGATGGGGCAACCCTGAATGTCCGGACAGACTGGGAATGATATTCTGCATAGCAGCGCTGGAAAATGGCCTCTGGGGTCCTGGTGGATGGCCAGTTGACCAAGAGTCAGTGGTGCTCTGGCGGGGGCTCACTGCTCGGTCACAGGAGGGTTTTCAGACACACGAGTCCTTCGCTTGCACACAGACACAGACAGTTCATGGCAGCAGGGGCAGTATCTCCTGGGGTTCCTGCTGCCACGCCAGGAGCCTGGATGCACCTAAGCCCTTGTGGGGTGCCACCTGCTCTGCCACTATCTGAGATGCCCCACCGCCTGAGAGATGGAAACGCGGAGCTCTGTCCAAGAGAAGCACATCCCAGAGCTGCACGCATGGGCTTTGCCAGGATTTAGAACCGTAAATGCAATGTGACACCGAGACACTCTTTGTCCCACATAACTTCAAGGTCTCCCCAGGAGGTTGATGGCAATTGTTCTTGCTCAGGGTCATCTCCCCACACCACCAGCAGGTGTGTGCTCAAGACTTGTCTGTGCAATGCAAACAGATACACCCTGTCTAGTTCTTCTGGTCTCTCCAAGGAAGGCAAAAGAATCTCTGTGTGCCGGGTGAGAAGCCAGTGCTGGAAGTTGTGGTTCTATTGTGAGTGCCAAGAGCGGATGGCAGGTCTGTGATGAATGCCCTGAGGAGATGACCTGGGGTTTCCAGTGCACATGGCAATAGATCACACCCTGCTTTGGTGGTCATTTATGTCCTACGGAGGTGACAGAGATGGGAAAGAGAATGAAATTTTTGAATGTGCCTCTGAGTGCCCCTCAACCTGCTGCAAATGTGCAGATTCCAGTACATCCAGTTCAGGTGTGACAGACTGTTCCCTGGTCCTCTGAGCAAGAAGAGCCGGACGAGGGACACAGCAGAACTCGCTTACTGAGCCTGTATCTCCATGAATCCCAAAGCAAGTGCGAGGGGTTATGCCACGTCCGAGTTTTCTCAGGGGAAGGTGTTTCTCCCATGCACTACCTCCCCGTGGCACTGGTGCCACAGCCCCTGACAAAACCACAAGTGGTCTTTGTCCCTAGCAAAAGTGCTCCTGCTGCTAGCAGGGATGTTCCATGGGAAAGGCCAGGAGAGGTTGAGCCCGGAGGGCACTGAGCCCGGAGGGATGTTCTGCCTCTTGTGCCCCTCGACCATTCTCGCAAGTGCTTGCCCTGGAGGACAATTCAGGAGTCTCCACATGCCAAAAGAGAGATGTGAGGGAGACGATGGCCGTGTAAGAAGCACATGGCCTGTCAATCTGAAACTACCCAAATAGTTAGAGCTCTCTGTTTTCAGGACAAGCATACATATTTCAGGTGTTCCCTAGTCTTCTGAGCAGGAGAAATGACGCAACTGGGATCTCATCACGGAGACTGTATCTCCATTGGTCCAAAGCGGCTGGGAGATGCCATGCCGTGATTTCTCATGGGTCGGTGCTTCACCCATGCACTGCTTTGGCGTAGAACTGGTGCCACAGCCCAAGTCTAAAACTAAGGTGCTATTTGTCTCCAGCAGAAATGCTCCTGCTGACAGCTCCGCTCCCCACAGACGTCGATCGGTCTCCCGGTGTATCGCAGCCCCCGTAAGCCATGGCCCACTGCAAACAGAGAGATTTGAATATGTTGCCAGCCGGGGAAAACTGGAAGTCGTGCCAGAGGCAGCCTACAGGTTGAAAGGGATGCATTAATAAAGTTAGTGAGATGAGAGTTTGATAGACTGGGAGCAGCTTTGGAATGATCTCCTGATTTTCTTTAGAAAAGGAGAAATGTGTGACTGCAGAGAGAGACGAGATATCTTTTGGTGGCAGCATGTGGAGGAGAGGACAGACGGAGAGGGATAGGGAAGTTGAAGTGGCGAGCAGAGAGAGAGAAGGAGGCCTGAGCTTTCTCTTCTTTCCCTCTTTATTTCTTTAGAGAAGTAAGATCGCCTGGAGTGAACACATGAAAGACAGCAAGTACATGATCTGCAGCGATGTTTCTCTATTCAGTTGTATTCCCCACGGGGCCTGAAAAGGCAGTTGACTATTTCCTGGGAGGAAAAAGAATGCATTTATGAAAAGCTGGGATATAGAGAGGAGGTGTACCAGGCAGAAAGTGACGTCGAGGTAGCCAAAATTCATGCTGAGACAAACCTGCCTGTTTGCCGAGAGTGTCAGAAATCTCCACCCTGCGCCGAGAGAAGAGAGCTGCCAGAAACGAATCTCTTAGAGGGGGAGCAAAGGAAGCAGGAGGGTCGAGAAATGAACTGTACTTTCAGTACCTCAAATGCTCTCTTTGGGTTTCTCCCTCCCCAAGCAACAGCCCGTCTGGCTCCCCCAGCCGATGGCATTCTGAGCATTGCCTGGCTCTGGGGTCTCACTCATGGGCAGAGATTGTTCCTGGTCAGCTCGCAGTGCAGTCCTCCCATCCCCAGTTGCAATCGCCTGCTCTGCTGCACACCCACTGATGTGCTTTTGGGAGCTCCCGGCTTCTACCCTTCTGCACCTTTCACATCTTCCAGTGCTGTTCTCAACTCTCTGGGCTGCTTGCAGCTTCCTCGGGGAACACGTGTCTCCTCCGCTTCTGTGGCTTTTCCCCTGTCCTTCTTCATCTGCCTGGGAAGAATGCCTCTCTCCCAGCTCCCCAGGAAAGGGAGATGAGCCCTGCTGGGCAGCAGCCCAGTGTCTCTAGATTTGCCTTTCTCTTCTGCGAAAACGCAAAGTCTGAGAGGAACGTGGCTCCAGCAGGGCTGCTGGATATCCCAGCTCCAGCGATGGCAAGGAGAGCATATGCCCTAGGGAATGTACTGAGGGATGAGTAGGGATCAGGATGAAGACCCTGACGCACATGCAGGGAGCACATGGGGCAACTGCCAGAGTGCTGCTTGTGAGTGGTGGGACCAGGAGAGCCCTGGTCCACCCAGGGCAGTTGAAGGTTTGGGGGCTTGGCAGATGGAGACCCTTACACCCAGCCCCTTCCCTAAACCAAGTCCAGAGGGATCCCAGGCACCCATCACACCACAGGAAACAGAGGCTTTCACATGCTTCCCAGGTGGAAGAGCATTATTGAGTTCACTCTCCTTATGCCTGTGTGCTGAAAATTTTCTACCATCTTAAATATCAGAGGAGAGATAACACATTTAGAGGAAGCTGAGAATTCTGCATTTTTACTGAGAGGCTAATGAAGGATGGTCCTGCAACCATCCTTCCTGAGGCCAGGGCCACATGGCTGGATGTCTCTCCTTTCTTACTGCTTTGCTTTCCTCTCTCATCACCTCTAACGCTTGGTCTGGCTTGGTTGCACCTCACTCCTTCACACTGTCTGCCTTCACAGCTTCTTCAGAACACGTCCAAGATGTAGTGTTCAGATCCTTGACGAGTGACACTCCAAATCTTGCGGACCCTTACTCTCTGTCTTTTCCACACTCCAGGCAAGGCAAGAACCCCTCCTCCTATCCAAAGAGAAAGATCTTCATGAACCAGCGAATCACGGCTCCTGCCTGGAGTGGATCAGAGTAACCAGGAGACGATGCCTCAAGAGAAGCTAGGGACACACATGGCAACTGACTGCAGGATGCCCAGATTTGGCCTGCCCTGTGCTGTATAAATCACTTTGCACTCAGGCATTCTGTCACAAGCCTGCGCTCTGTGTAGGAATGAAAAACCATGTTTTCATAGGGGTGCTAATTTGCTCTGCTGTAGAACCAATTAACCGAGTTTTGTTTCTAAGAGAATCCCCTGAAATCTCTGAAGACGACAGTGTCAATGAGTCCGTGTCCGCCAGGGCACAGGAATACAGAGCCGCGTTCCCATGATGGGGCCCAGAGAGCCAGAGGACGGTGGAAAGACCGTCTCCCGTCACCAACAGCCACCCCGTTGGCGCCCGCAGCTCTCTGGACCATCTAGCAGCGCGTACGAGGAGCTCGGGGCTGTGACCCAGGAGCTGCCGGTAGGAATGGATAAAATCACCGTTTCGTATGTTGGCGTGTGAGCACTTGGTGATTTCACTGCTCTCGGTGGTCTCTACCAATTGGTCCTGCTGCACCTGGGCTCTACCTGCAGACACTGGCAGGGAGATGAAGAAAAGCCGTCGGAAGTGTTTTTGCACTGGCTGTTTTTTCCCAAAACAAAGGGCACAGCAGCAGTCAAACCGATACGGAGAAGAATTTGAAGAGGATATAAAAGTGTGTAGTAGTTGAAATGTCCATTAATATTTGCTGGAGAGAGGTGAGCGGAAAAGAGAAGTGGATTGGTGAAGTCACTGAAGAATGGAAAGCTGTGAGATTAAGCCAAGCGAAGAGAGGAAGAAAAGTAGGAAAAGGGAAGGATGGACTGCACGAATTCACTGAAGGACAGAGAGTAAAGCAAGGAAAGAATAACGGTTCGACAAAGAAAGAGCGATGAGTGTTCCCAGGGAATACTTTATGGACCAGAGGGAGGGAGGGCTGGGAAGATAGTTCAGGTGAAGAGCTTTGTGAAGAACCTACCAGACAGGAGGGCAGCCTCAAGGAATATGCAAGTCCACCCCAGGGGGCTGCCCCTGCCCCTACGGTCTCCGGCATCCAGCCCTGCGCACAGATCAAAACCGCGGCCAGCGCCACCAGCCCCGCTCCCCAACAGCGACGCAGCCACCGATCCGCTTCCCGGTGCCCCGCTGCCCCCGCCAGCCCCGACTCTCTGCTCCTGGCGGGCTGCCTCCTCTCTGCCTCCTCTACCTTCCTCTCCCTCCTCCCCTGTCCTCCTCCGACAAATCCACCCCGGGGCTGGGACAGGCGCCGGCACCTCTCGGGCTCTACCCGGGTGCTGGCTGGAGGCGGAGGCCAGGCGACAGCGGCGGCAACGTGGCAGCGGGCCGTGCTCTGCACTGTGGAACCGGCGGGGCCGGGTTGGGTGGCAGGGGTGGTGTTTGGTATCGAGGATCTTCAGATTGACAGGCCATGTGCTTCTTACACGGCCATCGTCTCTTCCCTCACATCTCTCTTTTGGCATGTGGAGACTCCTGAATTGTCCTCCAGGGTAAGCGCTTGCGAGAATGGTCGAGGGGCACAAGAGGCAGAACATCCCTCCGGGCTCAGTGCCCTCCGGGCTCAACCTCTCCTGACCTTTCCCGTGGAACATCCCTGCTAGCACTGTGACGCCTGCAGTGAGAAAATGAACTCCAGCTCAGACAGACCCAACACATGTGGGATTCTGAAATGTCTCAGGGTTCCTTTGGTTCCACGATGCCCCTCTCAGACCTGGCAGTAGAAAAATAAATCAAAAAATTGAGAAGAAATCATCTTAAAGTCATGCTAAGCCTGTCTTCTACAGTCCAGAATCTATATATGTGTGACTGCAGATACTTGGGATGAGGGTAGATGCTCAGAGGAATTCATGGGTTTGATCTAGGAAACCTGTCCCAAAGTTTTCACTGCCTTTTCCTCCTTGGACATTTCCTGATGCCCGGAGGAAGCTCATGTCCAACAGCAGCTCCATCCCCCACTTCCTCCTCCTGGCTGCAGCTCTTGCACTTCTGCTTCTTCCTGGGCATCTCCCTGGCTACCCTCCTGGGCAACGGCCTCATCCTCAGCGCCGTAGCCTGCCACCACCACCTGCACACCCCCCAGGGACTTCTTCCTGTTCCACCTCTCCCTCACACACCCGGGCTGCATCTGCACCACTCTCCCCAAAGCCATGACCAATTCCCTCTGGAACACCGGGGGCATGTCCTACTCAGGATGAGCTGCACAGGTGTTTTTTGCTTTTCTACTTGATCACAGCGGAGCTTGCCCTTCTCACCATCATGTCCTATGACCGCTACGTGGCCATCTGCAAAACCCTTCCCTACAGGACCCTCCTGGGCAGCAGAGCTTGTACCCATGTGGCAGCAGCTGCCTGGGCCACTGGGAAGCGGGTCTGGCCCTGGGGCTGCAGGAGCTGCCGCCTGAGCTGATGATCTCCTGAGCAGTCCAGACATGCAGTCACTCTCCCTGTCCTCTATTGCCTCCCTTTCTTGCTGCAGGACCAGAAACAACTGTGCTGTTCTGCTGGGCTGGGGCGGGGCAGGGAGATGGGGGGACCAGGGAGGGGCTGGTCTGGGCAGTTCCAGTGACTAGAAAACCCCAATGTTCATCTGAAGTGTAGGAGTGGGCAGGGTGGGAGCATTACAGGGTTGAGGTGGCTCCAGGCTCTGGGAGTGGTAGCAGGAGCCCAGGGAGACACTGCCCCTGCTGCAATGAACTGCCTGTGTGTGTGCCAGGGAAGGACTCGTGTCTCTGAACACCCCCGTGTGTGCATCAGTCCAGCTCAGGGTTGGACACCTCTCAGAGCCCTGACACATTTCTCTGTGTGACTCCAGGAAAACCCCCGCTGTGCCAGGGAGTTACCAGATCCTTTGCTGTCACACTCCTGGTGTCCTGTGTAATGATGAAACTAGAAAAGGTGATCATCATACCCTGGTAATTTTCTAAGAGGAGAAATGTCACTGCTGGAAAGAAGTGTCACTGCTGGAAAGAAGTGTCACTGAAGAGGTGAGAAGAGGGAACATCATTGTTTCCTTCAGTCTGTTCCACAGCAGGTTCCCCTGGAGCCCCAGGGACAACTGCGGGGAACCCAGAGGGGCAGAGAAAGGGCTGCCTTTGGCTCTTGCTGTGCTGCTCAGCTGGGTCGGGCTCCAGGCACACAGGGAAATCCTGGCAAGCGGGCAGCACTGCAGAGCGACAACTCTGCCCAGGAGCAGCTCCTCTGCACAGCCCAGCAGGGCCGAGGGCACTGCCTGTAGGCACGAGAGAAGAGAAGAAAGGCAAAGGGAGGTTAAAGGCAGCAGAAAGATGGGAGGTGTTCAGCTGAGACAACTTGGGGACACAACTTCACACTCCTCTGCAGAGTGAGTCTACAGGTGCAGGGCAATGTCGCTTGTGTTCCTGGAGGAATCTCCTAAAGCTACCACATCCCACAGCCTTGCACATCTGTCAGGACTCTCCCAGTTTCTCTGTTGCGCTGGAGGAGGATGTTCTCCAGGGCAGGCCTTCCCTGCAGCACCGTCAGAGGGACAGCGCAGGTGGGCTCCTTCTCCCAGGGATGGCTGCGGGGTTGGAAGGTGGGGGTGCAGCCAGGGATGCCCGGGGCTGTCCTGCAGAGCAGGGTCCCTATGCTCCGGGGTTCTTTGTGCCAGGGCAGGGACTTTGCTGCCTGCTGGGGTCAGGTCTCATCCTGCCTGGGTAGTTGCCCACCCCTCTGCAGGGAGAAGCTGTCGGTGGGTGGTGAGAACCCCAGCAGGAGCCAGGCAGGTTCTTCCTGCCGTTGGATGAGGTGTGTGTGGTCAGGGCTGTGGGAGGTCAGGGCTGCTCCCAGATCCAGATCACACCAGCACATTTCCAAGAGCACTGTCAAATGGGAAGGACAAAGCACAAATATTAGGAAGGAATGGAGCTTTTCTCAGTCAGTGTTTTCAGTTTCCTACTCCTGAGGAATCTGGGGGTTGAGAAATGGAAAAGGAACTCCCATGTTGGACAAGTCACTGAGACTCCTGAGCTGTAACTTGGAATGCACGAGTGCTTCTGTAAGCAACTTCCTAAAGTGCTTTCAGCCTCTGCTCTGCTTTTGACAGAAGCAGCATCACTTCTGCTGGACCCATCTGTTTTTTCTTTATCTGCCCTTTTCCACCTGCAAAAAGAAAAGTTGCCCAGTCAGTGCGCTGCAAACAGGCAGGTTTCTCTCAGGCCACAGTGAGTGCACAGACATTCGGATGGAGTGGTGACAGGGAAGTCATGAATGGATTTCTGATGTTGAGTCTACTGTTTTGAAATCAGAAAATGTAGTGTTGAAGTCATCGTTAGCCTTTGAGAGGGAAACAGGAGAAAAATCGGATAAATTTGTTGCTAAAAATGAGCTACTTCAAACTGAGGTTGACCACCTTCAAAGTCTTGTTAAAATTTGGATGATTATGAAACAGTCAACTCACGGATTACCCCCATCAATACTAGACAATGCCCGCAGTATAAAGGCATAAAGCCCTCCCAGCCCCTCCAGGAACCCTCAAATCCCATCCCGGTCCCAAAGGACACTCCCAACTTCCCCTTAAACCCTCCGAGGCCCCCAGACTGCCTCCCAGACCCACAAAAACCCACAAGATGCCCCCAAACCCCTCCCAGTTACCTCCAGCCCTCCCAGGACCTTTCAAACCCTCTCCTAGTTGCCCCCTTCCCCTTGAGTATGCCCCCAAACTCTCTCCCAGTTCCTTCCCACATCCCCGACGATTCCCCAAAACCCCTCACAGCTGCCCCAATCTTCCCAACCTCCCTCCCAAACCCCCAAACTCCCCCAAACACTTTCCCAGTTACCCCCACGACCTCCAAGCCCTTCTCAGCCTCCCCATTCCTTCCCAAAGCCCCTCCCAGTTGCTGGCCCGTCCCCCAGGCTCGGGTGAGGAGGTGCCCCAGGCTGACGGGCCCGCCCAGACAGGGGCGGTTCCAGCAGCATGTCAGGAGCCACCCCCTGCCCTGAAAGCTCCCGCCCGCCCTGAAACCACCTCAGTTGTCCCTGCAGGGGAGAAATCCAAGCCGGAGCAGAGCAGGGGGCAGGGCCTGGCTGGGACCTCAATGGACGGGGGCACTGGGAGAGCAGGGGAGAGACCGGGATGATCTGAGGCGGCACTGGGATAGAGGGGAGACACTGGGATGGGCTGAGGGGGCACTGGGAGGGAGAGGGGAAAGTTTTTTGCCCCTTTCCTGGGCACTTGAACACCCTCTGCACCCCCGTTCCTGGCCGTGCCGACTGTCCTTTCCCCCCAAGCCATGAACAGGTTTTGGGGCTACCTCGTGGGTCGCAGCCAATAGAACGGCTCTGCTGGAATGACATTGCCAAATTCTGCTGGGCCCCTGTCCTTGTGCCGGTGAGTCACCCAATAGAACGTTGAAACTTCCGCGGGGGCTGCCGGGAATGGGGTGGTGATGGCGGGGGAGGGGAGGATCGGGATTGAACCCGATCGGTCCCGATCAATCCCGGCCCCAGGGTCTCCCCCTGCCACGCTGTTTTTCACGTGCGGCCCCAACGAGGCCATGGTGGTGTGGGGTGAGTTCAGGGGGTGCGGGGGCTCCTGGTGACCCCTCCGAATCTCCCCCAAGACTCCTGGGGACCTTTTGCCTTTCCCCCTCCTCCCCCAAATCTCCTGTGCATCCCCTTAACCCTTGAAAATTTCCTGGGACCACCTCAGACCCCCAGACTCCCTCCTGGGGACCCCCAAACACTCTTCAGGACTCCGGGGACCCTCCCGACCCCCTCCTAGAGTCTTTTGGGTGTCACCAACCCTTTACGGCGGATTCCTCCATCCATTTTTCCACCCCGGACTGCTGGGGGTCCACCCCCCCAAGAAACTGCTGGGAACTCCCCAGTGTCCCACCACGAGATTCCTGGGTCCCTCCCCCCCCTGTGGGTGCCCCCATCCTTCCTTCCCCTCGAAAATATTCTTGGGGGTCCCCCAATGTCCCCTCCAGCCCCCATCCTGCCAGGGATGGATTTGGGGGGATCTCCTTCCCCTTCCCTCTGGCCCGAAGGCAAATGCCCTCCCTGTCCTTCTTCCTTCGCCCCCAGGCAGAAAAGAGAAGAGAAACAGCCAGTTGGCCCTGGCAGGTGTGGGTGTGTGCAGGTTGTGGTTGAGTGGTTGAGAAGGGAGAGGAGGGGGCTGGTGTTTGGGCCAAGTCCAGCAGGTGATGTCTTTTGTGTCTGGCAGTCCTTGGTCGGCTCCACGACCATCCAGCTGTCAGTGTTCATGACATACCCATCAGCCCTTCTCTTCTTGGCTCCTACACTTGCCAACCCTAAGCTGCTCCTAAGTTCTCTTGCTGTCAGTTCATAAAGAGGTCTTGTCAAGTGTTACTGATTTAGAAACTAAAGCCTGACATCTTTGTCTTTGCCAAAGATGTGTGTGAAAGGGCAGTGCTGTTGCAAAGCAGTGTTGAGCTTCACATTGGGTGACTTGGCAGCTTCCTCTGCATCACCCATGCACCCTGGGTTTCTTTGAAAAGTACTTTTCACTCCAAATGTGACACCACATTAGCCTGTAGGACATCCTGTCCCCAAATGGATAACTGTAAATATTAATAATTAAAAAGTGCCCCCCTCCATTATTCAAGAAAAGCTTGTATCTCTGTACTAAAAGCATCCAAGGGTCACGTCCCCCAGTTTTCTATCTGACAAGGGTTTGGAGGGGTTGCTTTGTGCAGGGAACCCTTTGGGGGCCCCTTGCACATGGGTAGGGCTGCACTCTGGGGGTGTGGGGCTTTGGTTCTTTGGTTGCCAGGGGCCACTGTGAGTCACTGAGCCGGGGTGGGGACAATGGGCAGGGCTGACTGGGACAGACTGTGGCACCTGAGACATAAAAGGAGAGTGTCCCCATGGGGCAGCTCGGCAGGGCCCATCAGGGGATGCTGCCCAGTGCAACCTGTGCTGTGGGGAGCACGCACACAGGGAGAGGCTGGGCCGGATGAGGGCCAGGGCAGCAAGGTCGCCCCAGGGAGTGGGTTCTGCCACTGCCTGCAGGGCCCAGCCCCTGGCAGGAGCACCTTGGGCAGGGCCCGGTGCTGCTACTGGGGTAGGGGGTGAGGCCTTGCCGCCTGCCAGCTGCCTGGACCCCTGTCCTTGCTGCTCCACATCACCGAGGCTCCATCCCTGCTCCCCCAGCGCCAGCTCCCTCCTTCCCAGCCCCAACCAAGCCCTTCTCTGTGTCCTCCTGCAGGCCATGGCTTTCACAACATTCCTTTTGGTGCTTGTGCAAAGCATCATCCAGTCCCTGCAGGCGGTCGGGGAGGGACTGCACAAGACTCAGTGAACTTGGAGGTCTTTTCCAAGCTGAAGGACTCTTGGATTCTGTGATTGTGTGCTGGATTCAGCTGGGTCTGTGTTAGCAGCATTAGTTTGCTCCCAAAGTTTCCTCGCTGTCAGCTCTTGTGGCCTAAGGCTTGAGCTCCTTTAACTCCTTGTGCTGAGCTACTGATGGGAAACGAGAGGCCTCTGCAAGGAGATTCCTGGTGTTCCCTGTAGAAGAGTGAGGGAGAAGGTGTAGTCAAGTGGGAAGAGGAGTACAGTTTGTGTGTGGCCTCCTATGTGGCCTTGGCGCCTTTGAGGGGCTTGAAGGGGAAAAGAGCTTTGTTAAAGTGAGAAGTGAAATAGTGTGTTGGCTGTTCTCTCTGCAGGGAGAAGTTGTCGGTGGAGGAGGGGTCACAGATTGGGGGAGAGGCTGTAAAGTGGGGGAGGGGCCACAGAGTGGGAGAGGGGTCACAGAGTGGGGGAGGGGCCATAAAGTGGGGGAAGGGTCTGAGAGTGGGGGAGGGGCCATAAAGTGGATGAGGGGCCATAGAGTGGGGGAGGGGTCAGAGAGTGGGGGAGGGGCCATGAAGTGGGAGAGGGGTCACAGAGTGGGGTAGGGGCTACCGAATGGAGTAGGGGCCACAGAATGGGGAAAGGACCATAAAGTGTGGGAGGGGCCACGGGGTGGGGGAGGGGTGACAGCCTGGACTCGGGGGGTCAGGGCAGTGACCTCGGGGAGGGGGAGGGGTCAGGGCATGGGGTAGGGGTCTCACCTGATCCCGGGGCTATCGGGGCCATGGCGGGGCCGAACCTGGTGGGGACACCCAAGTTTTTCCCAAATTTCCCCTCATTTTTCCCAGTTTTTCATCCATTTCTCCCAAATTTCCCACTCTTTCCCCAATTTTCCCCCCATTTCCCCCATTTTTCCCAAATTTCCCCATTTTTCTCAATTTTTCCCCATTTTTTTTCCAAATTCCTTCCATTGTTCCCAAATTTCCCCCATTTTTTCCCATTTTCCCCAAATTACCCCCCATTTTTCCCAACTTTCCCCAATTTTTCATTCAATTTTACCCAAATTCCCCCTTTTTTTTTCTCAATTCACCCCATTTTTCCCAAATTTCCCCATTTTCCCCAAATTCCGCTATTTTTTCCCAAATTTTTCCTAAATTTCCCCTAATTTTTCCCAATTATCCCCCATTTTTCCTGATTTTTCACCTGTTTTCCCCAAATTTCTTACTTTTTTCCCAGTTTTCCCTCCATTTCCCCTCAAAATCCCCCATTTCCCCAAATTTCTGACTTTTCCCCCAAAATTTCTCCCGTTTTTCCACATTTTCCCAGATTTTCCCCCAGTTTTCCTAAATTTCCCCCCATTTTTCCCCATTTTTATCAATTTTCCCCAAATTTCCCACTTTTTTCTCAAATTTTCCCCCATTTTTCCCAATTTTTCATTCGTGTTCACCAAATTTCCCACTTTTTTCCCCAATTTTTCCCCATTTTATCCCAAATTCCTAGTTTTTTCCCCCCATTTTTTCCCACTGGGGAAATTTGGGAAATTTGGAAAACTGGGGACCCAAAAATCCAAGAAAATGTGGGGAAATGGAGGAAAATGTGGGGGAAATCTGGAGAAAAATCTGTGAAAATGTGGGAAAAATGGGGGGGAAATCAGGAAAATGGTGAAAAATCTGGGAAAATGTGGGAAAATGGGGAAATTGCGGAAAATTCTGGGAAAAATATGAGAAAAATCCGGGGAACTGGGGAAAAATGGGGGAAAATGTGGGAAATTCTGGGGAAAATGTGGGAAAATATGGGAAAATATGGAAAAATGAGGGAAAAAAGGGGGGAAATGGGGAAAAATGTGTGAAAATCTGGGAAAATGTGGGAAAAATGGGGGGAAAATCTGGGAAAATGGGGGGAAATGGAGAAAAAATCCGGGAAAATGGGGAAAAAATTGGGAAAAAACTGGGAAAATGGGGAAAAATTGGGAAAACCCCTGGGAAATTCTGGGGAAAATGGGAGAAAATCTGGGAAAAATGTGGAAAAAATGGGGGGGAAAGGGGAAAAAATGGGAAAAATCTGGGAAAATAGGGAAAAAATGGGGGGAAAATGAAGAATATTCTGAAAAATCTGGAAATATGGGGAAAAAAATGTGAGACAAATGGGGAAAAATCTGGGAAAAATGGGGGAAAATGAGGAAAAATCTGGGAAAATGTGGAAAAAATGTTGGAAAAATCATGGAAAATGGGGGGAAATTGGGAAAAAATCCGGGGAAATGTGGGAAAAAAAGGGGGGAAATCTGGGAAAATGGGGAAAATAATTGGGAAAAAATCTGGGAAAAAATGGGAAAAATGAGGAAAAATCTGGGGAAATAGGGAGAAAATCTGGGAAAATGTGGGAATAAATTTCGGAAAATGTGGGAAAATGGGGAAAAACGCGAGAAAATGGGGGCGAAATGGGGAAAAATCTGGGGAAAATGGGGAAAATGGGGAAAAATCTAGGAAAATGTGAAAAAAATGGGAAAAACTGTGGGAAAATGGGGGAAATGAGGAGAAATCCGCGAAAATGGGGGAAAATGAGGAAAAATGTGTGAAAATGGGAAAAAATGGGAAAAAAATCCGGAAAAATGGGGAAAATCGGGAAAAATCAAGAAAAATGTGGGAAAATCTGGGAAAATGTGGGAAAATCTGGGAAAATCTGGAGAAAAATCTGAGAAAATGTGGGGAAAATGGGAAAAAATGTGGGAAAAATGTGGGAAAATGAGGGAAATTCTGGGAAAAGTGGAGGAAAAATCTGGGAAAAATCCGGGAAAATGGGGAAAAAATAGGGAAAAATCTGGGAAAATCTGGGAGAAATCTGGGAAAATGGGGACAAACTGGGGGGGAAATCCTGGAAATTCTGGGGAAAATGGGGGGAAATGGAGAAAAATGGGAAAAAATCCCAGAAAATGGGGAAAAATGGGGAAAGATTTAAAAAAATGGGAAAAAATCTTGGGAAAATCTGGGAAAAATGGGGAAAAATCTGGGAAAATCTGGGAAAAATGAGGAAAAATCTGGGAAAATGTGGAAAAAATGGGGGAAAATCCAGGAAATGGGGAAAAATGGGGAAAGATAAAAAAAATTTTGGAGAAATGGGGAAAATATGGGAAATTCTGGGAAAAATCCAGGAAAATGGGGGAAGAAATCTGGGCCAATCTGGGAAAAATGTGATAAAAAATCGGGGAAAACCTGGAAAAAATGGGAAAAAAAATCTGGGAAAATCTGGAGAAAAATGTGTGAAAATGTGTGAAAATGTGGGAAAAATGTGGAAAAAATGGGGAAAAATCTGGGAAAATGGGGGGAAAATGGGAAAAAATCTGGGAAAATGTAGGAAAATTGGGAAAAATGTGGAAAATGGGGGGGAAATGGGGAAAAATTCAGGAAAATGTGGAAAAATGGGGGAAAATCTGGGAAAAATGGGGAAAATGGGGGGAAATGTGGAAAAATGGGGGAAAATGTGGAAAAACTGGGTTAAACTGGGAGGAACTGGGAGAAACTGGGCCAGAGGGAAAGGGATGTTACCATGGAAATGTGAGCCAGCCCCTCCCCCACCCGGCCCAGGGCCCACGGGGGGGGGGAACTGGGTTAAACTAGGACATACTGGGAGGCACTGGGGGGGACACTGGGGTTACTGGGAGCTACTGGGGGGGTCACTGGGGTTACTGGGAGTTACTGGGAGCTACTGGGGGGCTTACTGGGAGTTACTGGGAGCTACTGGGATAGACACTGGGGTTACTGGGAGCTACTAGGAGCTACTGGGGGGGTCACTGGGGTTACTAGGGGGGTCACTGGAGATACCGGAGGCATTACTGGGGTTACTGGGAGCTACTGGGAGCCACTGGGAGTGGCCTATCCCCCTCCCTCCCCAAGGTCACCCCAAGGACACGGAGGGGGGGGAGGGGGGGAAGCCCTGCCCCATCCCAGTCCCTCCCAGTCCCTCCCAGTTCCCTCCCAGTCCCTCCCGGTACCTGAACTGGTCACACTGGGAGCAGTTCCAGGTCCCCCCTCCAGTTTGGGCCCCCGGGGCTATTTTTGGGACCCGGTGATGTCACTGGGGGGGAGGGGCCTCGAGGGGGCGGCCCCTCCCCTCTTCCTTCCCAGTACAGACCAGTAAGGGACCAGTAACGGCCCCAGTGGGGGGGGGAGGGGAAGGAGGGAACACTGAGGGTGGGGATGGAGCAGGATGGTCCTTGAGCGTGGGGGAAGGGCAGGAGGTTCCCTGAGGGTGGGGGAAGGGCAGGACCGTCCCTGAGGGTGGTGGAGGGGCAGGAGGGACCCCGAGGTGGGGGGAGGGGCAGGAGGGTCCTGAGGGTTGGGGAGGGGCAGGGAGGGACCCCGAAAGTGAAGGAGGGGCCCTGAGGGTCCCTGAGGGTCGGGGAAGGGTAGGAAGTTCCCTGAGGGTGGGGGAGGTGCAGGAGAGTCTCTGAGGTTGGGGGAGGGGTCCTGAGGGCCCCTGAAGGTGAGGGAGGGGCAGGGAGGGCTCCTGAGAGTGGGGGAGGGGTAGCAGGTTCACTGGGGGAGGGGAAGGAAGGGACCCTGAGGGTGGGGGAGAGACCGGAGGGACCCTGAGGGTTGGGGAGGTGCAGGAAGGGGGGGAGGGGCTTTGGGGGGGCCCTTAAAGGTGGGGGGAGGGGCTGAAAGTGGGTCCACCATTGGGAGGGGACACGTCCACCCAAAACCCAGTAAGTCCCAGTTGAACTCCCAGTTCAGGGAGGGGGAGAGAATGCAAAAGACACGCCCATTTGCAGAGGCTATGGCCACCTTGGGATGGGACACGCCCACCAGGGAGAGACCACGCCCACCTAAAGAAGGGACACGCCCACCCGCAAACCACTAAGTCCCAGCTGAGTTCTGCCTTAACTGGTCCTTACTGGTCCCACCACCCCATTCCGCGTTCCAGTGACCCGTACTGGTCCATACTGGTTTATACTGGTCTATCCTGGTTTATACTGGTCTGTACTGGTCTGACCTTGACGGAGATGATGAAGCTCCCCCAACCCCCTTAACTGGTCCTTACTGATCCCACCACCCCATTCCCTCTTTCAGTGACCCGTACTGGTTTATATCGGTTTATACTGCTCTACCCTGGTTTATACTGGTCTATACTGGTCCATACTGGTTTGTACCGGTCTGTACTGGTCTGACCTTGATGGAGATGCTGAAGTGCCTCCAACCCCCTTAACTGGTCCTTACTGGTCCCACCACCCTGCTCGCTGTTCTAGTGACCTGCACTGGTCCATACTGGTCCATACTGGTCCATACTGGTTTTTTACTGGTCTATACTGGTCTATACTGGTCCGTACTGGTTTTTTACTGGTCTATACTGGTCTATACTGGTCTATACCGATCTATACTGGTCTATGCTGCTCTGTACTGGTCTGACCTTGATGGAGATGCTGAAGTGCCCCCAACCCCCTTTACTGGTCCTTACTGGTCCCACCGCCCCATTCCCCGTTCCAGTCATCTGTACTGGTTTATACTGGTTTATACCGGTTTATACTGGCCCGTACTGGTCTATACGGGTCTATACTGGTTTATACTGACCTGACCTTGATGGAGATGCTGAAGTGCCCCCAATCCCCTTAACTGGTTCTTACTGGTCCCACCACCCCATTCCCCATTCCAGGGACCCGTACTGGTTTTTTACTGGTTAATACTGCTCTACCCTGGTTTATACTGGTCTGTACTGGTCTGACCTTGATGGAGATGCTGAAGTGCCCCCAACCCCCTTAACTGGTCCTTACTGGTCCCACTGCCCCATTCCCCATTCCAATGACCCGTACTGGTCTGTACTGGTTTATACTGGTCTCTACTGGTCTATACCAGTCCATACTGGTCTATACTGGTTTATACTGGTCTGTACTGGTCTGACCTTGACGGAGATGATGAAGCGCCCCCAACCCCCTTAACTGGTCCTTACTGATCCCACCACCCCATTCCCTCTTTCAGTGACCCGTACTGGTTTATATAGGTTTATACTGCTCTACCCTGGTTTATACTGGTCTATACCGGTCCATACTGGTTTGTACCGGTCTGTACTGGTCTGACCTTGATGGAGATGCTGAAGTGCCCCCAACCCCCTTAACTGGTCCTTACTGGTCCCACCACCCTGCTCGCTGTTCTAGTGACCTGTACTGGTCCATACTGGTCCATACTGGTCCGTACTGGTTTTTTACTGGTCTATACTGGTCTATACTGGTCTATACCGGTCTACACTGGTCTATACTGGTCTATAATGGTCTGACCTTGATGGAGATGCTGAAGTGCCCCCAACCCCCTTAACTGGTCCTTACTGGTCCCACCACCCTGCTCCCCATTCCGTTGACCCTTACTGGGTCGTGGTGGCAAGAACCCCAGCAGGAGCCAGGTGGGGTCTTCCTGCCATTGGATGAGTGCTCTGGGAGGTCAGGGCTGCTCCCAGATCCAGATCACAGCAGCTCATTTCCAAGAGCACTGTCAAATGGGAAGGACAAAGCACAATTATTAGGAAGGAATGGAGCTTTTCTCAGTCAGTGTTTCCAGTTTCCTACTCCTGAGGAATCTGGGGGTTGAGAAATGGAAAAGAAACTCTCATGTTGGACAAGTCACTGAGACTCCTGAGCTGTAACTTGGAATGCACAAGTGCTTCTGTAAGCAACTTCCTAAAGTGCTTTTGGTCTCTGCTCTGCTTTTGACAGAAGCAGTATCACTTCTGCTGGACCCATCTGTTTTTTCTTTATCTGCCCTTTTCCACCTGCCTGAGGTTTCTCTCAGGTCAAAGTGAGAGCACAGACATTTGGATGGAGTGCTGACAGGGAAGTCATGAATGGATTTCTGATGTTGAATCTACTGTTTTGAAATCAGAAAATGTGGTGCTGAAGTCATCGTTAGCCTTTGAGAGGGAAACAGGAGAAAAATCGGATAAACTTGTTGCTAAAAATGAGCTGCTTCAAACTGAGGTTGACCACCTTCAAAGTCTTGTTGCGCCAGAGTGCAGAGAGAAAACTGTTGCTAAAAAAACAGGCTCCTGGTTTGGTCAGGCAACTTCATAAACCAGTGTCTTACCCTGGCATTGAGACTTGGGAAACCACAGAGAACCCTGATTCTAAGTCTCAGGAGAGAAAGAAACAAGGAGAATTTGAAGTTCAACTGATGTTTCTAGAGTCTCCCAGCTTTCCTCACATTAATGAAAATAGACTGAGTGATCCCTGTGATAATGAACAAAGGGAAGATTATTCTTTACCTCCCTCAATTTCCTTTGTACCTGATACTGAATCCACTAAAAACCCTTGGACTCAAAAAGAGAACCCGACCCAGAAAACAACTCAATTCATTCTGATTCAAGTGGTTAAAGAGCAGAAGCATTATGGCCATAAACCTGGACAAATTAAAAGCCAACCAGTGAAATCCTATCAATATATCACATACCTTGGGATTCCACTTTGTTCTCATCAACAGTTAATACAATTTCCAATGGATAGGGGGACAAAATGTTCGCAGCAAAATGCCAAAGATGGGATTAAAACCCAGACGAAAAAGAATTAAAATCACTGGAGAAAAAGAAGAAACCAGTCTTCAACCAAGAGCTTCACCCTGTTACTGTTTTGTTGATATTACCTTTTTGCTTTTTATTCTAATAATCATATTGTATGTTAAAATTTGGATGATTATGAAACAGTCAGCTCACTGATTACCCCCATCAATACTAGACAATGCCCGCAGTATACACCCGTCCCAGCCCCTCCAGGAGCCCTCAAATCCCATCCTGGTCCCACAGGACACTCCCAACTTCCCCTCAAACACTCCGAGGCCCCCAGATTGACTCCCAGATCCAGAAAACTCTTGCTGCCTGCCCATGGAGTGCCCAGTGTGGCCCACCAACTGCACCACAAAGCCAAAGCTTCCAGGCTTTCTTTCCTGGGAATTAGGGCTGTTGTTTCCTATTTTCAGCCATGCCTCCCAACTGATAGCCCAACTCCCAAACTGCTAACATGCCTGTTGATACAGAATTGTTAAAATAAACCTTGTCAGTATATGTTTTCAGACACCGATTATTTAGTGTCGTTTCACTTTAATCCACCCCAAGGGAATTATTAATAAAAACCTGAGTTACCCCCTCTCCCCTTTTCCTGGGGCGGGTTGTAACACCAATCAGCACTGACTCCGCCCAGTAGGCATAGCAAAGGAAGATTCCTTTTGGTTTAGGGTTTAGTGTTAGGGTTAGGGTTAGGGTTAGGGTTAGGGTTAGGTTTAGGGTTAGGATTAGGGTTAGGTTTTGAGTTAGGGTTAGGGTTAGAAAGGATTAGGGTTAGGGTTAGGAAATTTAGGGTTAGGGTTAGGGTTAGCAAAAGTTAGGGTTAGGGTTAGGGTTAGGTTTAGGGTTAGCAAAAGACAGGGTTACTGTTAGGGTTAGGGTTAGGGTTAGGGTTAGGGTTAGGGTTGGGGTTAGGGGTATGGGTAAGGGTTAAGGGTTAGGAAGAATTTGTCTCAATGCGCGATCTAACAATCGCGGTTTTAGCCCATTCTGGACACGCAGCGGTGCCCAATAAGCCCCTCTCAGGCTATAAGCCCGATTCATTACCCACCGCTGTCAGAATCTTTTGCTTTTTCTCTTGGGTCTCTGCTTTTGCTGTTGCTGTTCAGTTGCGTGTCTGTCAGAATACCCACCGCCGTCCAGTATGTACTCTACTTGTATAGAGCACTGTCCCCTAACCCCAACATTAAAAGAGAGACTAGAAGCTATGCGCAAACCCTGTTCCCTAACCCTAACCCTAACCAAGAGACTGCAAGCTATGCGCAAACCTTTTTCCCTAACCCTAACCTTAAAAAAGAGACTGCAAACTATGCGCAAACCCTGTTACCTAACCCTAACCTTAAAAACGAGACTGCAAGCTATACACAAACCCTTTTCTCTGAACCTAACCTTAAAAAAGAGACTGCAAGCTATGTGCAAACCCGATTCCCTGACCCTAATCCTAAAAAAGCGAATGCTTTAGGGTTCGGGTTAGGGTTAAGGTTAGGGTTAGGGTAAGGGTTAGGGGTTAGGGTTGGGGTTAGGGTTAGGGTTAGTCAGAATCTGTCTCAATGTGCGATCTAACAATCGCGGGTTTACCCCATTCCAGGAACGCAGTGGTGCCCAGTAAACCCCTCTCGGGCTATAAGCCCGATTCACTGCCCACCGCTGTCAGAATCTTTTGCTTTTTCTCTTGGGTCTCTGCTTTTGCTGTTGCTGTTCTGTTGCGTGTCTGGCAGAATACCCACCGCCGTCCGGTATGTACTCTGCTTCTATAGAACACTGGCCCCGCCCACTGGGTGGAGTCAAGAGGTGGAGTCCGTGTTGATTGTTCTGCATCACTGGCTCCGCCTGCTGGGCGGAGTCAGTGCTGATTGGTGTTACAACCCACCCCAGGAAAAGGGGAGAGGGGGTAACTCAGATTTTTATTAGTAATTCCCTTGGGGTGGATTAAAGTGAAACGACACTAAATAATCGGTGTCTGAAAACATATACTGGCAAGGTTTATTTTAACAATTCTGTATCAACAGGCATGCTAGCAGTTTGGGTGCTGTCATACCACAATGTGACACAGAGATGACCGTTGCGGGGGGGAAAGAAAATGCATAGGGGAGAGAAAGGCAGGATAAGAGCAAGGGAGAGTAAGAGAAAGAAAAGCTGAGAGTGGACAGATGTATATAGTCCCCGCCCACGGGGTCCAGCGATGCTTCCATGTCTGTCAGTTGAAGCGGTGGCCTTGATCTGCCGGGGGTGAAGGAGGGAAGTCCCCATACTCCAAGAAGTTATGAGTTATAGCCATGATTAGTGTCACGGACCATGCCTCGAGCCTCCAACATCTCGAGGGTTGCAGTCTCTCTTCTAAGGTTAGGGAACAGGCTTTGGGCATAGCTTGCAGTTACTGTGTGGACCAATTGTCAGAGACTGAAATGGTTAATGATTTATGCATTCTAGGAGACTTTTCAGGCTTTTGACTTGCATGATACCTCTGATGAGCAGTCGGGCCCCTCCCTCCCTCCAGTGCTGACGGTGTGAAGCCCTGAAAAGGCAAGAGCTGAGCTTACAGGCTTTTGACTGTTGATATATGTGATGAGGAATCAGGCCCCTCCCTCCCTCTGCTATGAGATGTTAGGGTTAGGGTTAGGGTTAAGGTTAGCAAGGGTTAGGGTTTAGGTTTTAGGGTTTACGGTTTGGGGTTTAAGGTAGCGTTAAACCATCATTTTCGGGGTATGGGCCCGATAGCTTAATTAGCTGACCTTACTAGAAAATAATATAGAGGGAGTATAGAGGATTTTGATTCCTTTAGTGTAGGTTCGATTCCTACTTTTCTAAAATTTGGAAATGAGAGGATTGGTATACCTCTATGTTTACTTTATCATAGTAACCCTTTTGGATTCAGGTACATTTCCTTGAGTGTCTTAGGTAGGTGGGTAGGCCTGCATAGGAGATAGGAAGGCTGGTATGCCATAGGCATAAGGCTAATGTTAGGGGTAAGAAGTTTTTTCAAAGCAAATGTATGAGTTGATCATATTGGAATCGAGGGTAAGAGGCACGGATTCATAAGAATCCTGCGGAAAGGAGGAGGGTTTTGGTAGCTAAAGTAGGGGGAATGAGTTCTTGAGGGAGATTAAGTGAGTTGGGGTTTAGGAATAGAATGGTTGTGAGTGCATTTATTAGTATAATATTAGCATATTCGGCAAGAAAAAACAAGGCGAATGGCCCTGCAGCATATTCTACGTTGAACCCTGAGACTAGTTCAGATTCTCCGTCAGGTCAAATGGAGCGCAGTTTGTTTCGGCAAGAGTGGAGATATATTATTGCTAAGGGCCAGGAGGAGAAAATGAGGTAGAGAGGTTCTTGAGTTGTAGCTAGGGTATTGAGGGTGTAGTTACCACTAAGGATAATTACGGATAGGAGAATAATGGCTAGGGTAACTTCGTAAGAGATAGTTTGTGCGACTGCTCGGAGGGCGCCGATTAAGGCATATTTTGAGTTAGAGGCTCACCCTGATCATAGAATTGAGTAGACTGCCAAGCTAGATAGAGCTACAAGGAAGAGTATGCCAAGGTTTAGGTCAGTAAGGGGAAAGGGTAGGGGAAGTGGTGTTCAGATTGTAATTGCTAGGAGAAGGGCTAAAATAGGAGTAGATATAAATAAGTAAGGGGATGAAGTTGATGGACGAATTGGTTCTTTAATGAATAGCTTTACTCCATCTGCTATAGGTTGTAAGAGGTCAAATGGTCCTACAATATTAGGCCCTTTTCGGGCTTGCATATAACTTAGAATCTTACGTTCAACTAGGGTAAGAAATGTTACGGCGATGACGATGGAGAGAGCATAGGATATTGATATAATAAAGTAAGTGAGGGTTAAGTGAATTGTCATGTGGTTTGTGTTGGAGCTAGGGAGAGGATTTGAACCTCTGGGTAAAGGGCTTAAGCCTTCTGCATTTGCCAAGCTCTGCCACGCTAGCGGTCCTTTTCTAGGAGGGGGTTATGGTGGAGCTCTTAGTAATTTAGTTGGGTTCATTACTGGGTGCGAAGGCGTGCTTGTGGCATAGACCTTACTTCTTCGATCCTTTCGTACTAGAAGGAGTTGTAACATAGATAGAAACCGACCTGGATTACTCCGGTCTGAACTCAGATCACGTAGGACGGTTAATCGTTGAACAAACGAACCCTTGGTAGCGGTTGCACCACTAGGATGTCCTGATCCAACATCGAGGTCGTAAACCTCCTTGTCGATGTGGGCTCTTGAAGGAGATTGCGCTGTTATCCCTGGGGTAGCTAGGTTCATTAATCAATTATATTGGGTCTGGTTACTATTAGCACGTTGATGGGTAGTTCTTGGTTAAGATGGATTGTCTGATATTTGGAGGTTAAGTTTGTCTCCAAGGTCGCCCCAACCAAAAAATGCACACCAGCAAAATCCCGGGGGAGTAGGCCCTGTGGGTGAGTTTTGTTTATGGGAGTGGTAGCAGATTTTAAAGTTCCACAGGGTCTTCTTGTCTTATGGGGTTATTCCTGCTTTTGCACGGGAAGATCAATTTCACTGATTATCTGTAGGAGACAGCTAAGACCTCGTTAAGCCATTCATACAAGTCCCGATTTATGGGACAACTGATTGCGCTACCTTTGCACGGTTAGGATACCGCGGCCGTTGAACGAATTGTCACTGGGCAGGCTTCACCTTTAATTCTTGGTTTGCTAAAGGTTATGTTTTTGGTAAACAGTCAGGCCTTGGATTTGCCTAGTTCCTTTTACAGATTTTAATCGTCTTTGGGGGCGCTCCATAGGTGGGTTAACAGAGTTTTGGGTATAAGGTCTTGTTAAGGTTAAAAAATATCCTGTGGATTGTTAATAATGTTGTAATGTAAGCTTGCGCCATAGAGGGGATCCCTAGTTACTTATTTTAGCATAAATTCTCTTATTTAATATAAGTTGGCCTATTGGGGAAGAGGGAGTCATGAGGAAGTTTAGATTTTTTTAGGTGAGGAGCTTTGACGCATTCTTTAATGGTGACTGCTTGAAGGCCCACAATTAAGCTGTAATTAAATTTATCCGCTAGGGGAGAGTGTATTCTTTTTTAAAGGAGCTGTACCTCCTTTAAATAGCCCTTAATTCACTTCATGTGGGTTGAGTGTAGTCCTGGGAGGTGAATTAAGAGGGAACTAAGATTCATTTCATAGGCAACCAGCTATCACCCAGCTCGATTGGCTTTTCACCACTACTAACGAGTCTTCCCACTCTTTTGCAACAGAGACGGGTTTGCTCAGTAGATAGCTGCTCGTAAGTAGCTCGCTTGGGTTTCGGGGAAGCAAGCTTAAATTGGCGTTTTGCTTGGGTAGTTCTCGCTAAATCATGATGCAAAAGGTACAAGGGTTGGTCTTTGCTATTTATTGCTTGGTTTGTCATTACTATTTCATTCTTCCCTTATGGTACATGATCTCTATTGCGTCTTGAGTTTACCTTTCTATCGCCTAGACTAGGTTGAGTGAGAGAATGTTTTGATTTAATGGGTAGTATTAACTTAGTTTCTATGTAATCTGGTAGAAGAGCTAGAGTTAGGCTTCAAGGCGATCTGATATGGAACAGATATCTTTCAGGTGTAAGCTGAATGCTTTAGTTATAGCTACGTCTTGGTAGACTAAGTGCACCTTCCGGTACACTTACCTTGTTACGACTTGCCTCATCTCTAGCTTAGGGGTTTATTATAAATAAAATTAATCATAGCTTGTGAGGAGGGTGACGTGCGGTATGCACGTGCTTCAGAGCCAGCTTAAAGGAGGCATTATTATCCTGCTTTACTGCTAAATCCGCCTTTTAGGAGTGATTTCACACTCCTTGTCGTGAGGTATTCTATGCTAGAAAATGTAGCCCATTTCTACCATCTCATGAGCTATACCTTGACCTGTCTTATTAGTGGGATGTTGCTGTTGTGCCCACTGTTAAACCCTCAGTTTAGGGGTGGGCTGACGACGGCGGTATATAGGTTGATTTGGCAAGGGATGGTTGAGTGTATCGTGGGTTCTCGGTTATAGAACAGGTTCCTCTAGGTGGGTTTGGAGCACCGCCAAGTCCTTAGAGTTTTAAGCGTTTGTGCTCGTAGTTCTCAGGCGGATGCTTAAGTGGTGAAAGCATCAGGATTTAGGGCCAGGCATAGTGGGGTATCTAATCTCAGTTTGTGTCCTGGCTTTCGTGGAGTTTTGTTGATCATGAAGCTAAGATCATTTCTATGGGAGTATTGGATGCATCTTGTGCTTATAACAGCTTGGTTACATTTCAGTCTTAGTTGAAGTGATAATGAAAAACCACTCTTTACGCCGTATAAAGTTAATTTGGGTTTCTTGTGTGACCGCGGTGACTGGCACAAGATTTACCAAGCCTGGTAAGTTGCTTTAACTAAGTCAAGTTTACACTTATTGCTTAATATTAATTACTGATGAAAACCCATGGGGGTGTGGCTAGGCAAGGCGTTTTGGGCTACAATTGGAGTGGTGTGCCTGACGCCTGCTCCTGCTGTCTTTTTAAGGTGCTGAGGGCATTTTCACTGGGATGCGGATACTTGCATGTATATATTTGGCAAGAACTAACTGTAAGGTTAGGACTAAGTCTTTTTTGTCCTTAGGTATGTGTAATAGCCATCTTAACATCTTCAGTGTTATGCTTTATTGTAAGCTACAAGGACTAAGGCTGTTATAGGCATAGTGATTATTATTGGGGCTTGTTTTAGTTGATATTGATTTAGGATTTGTTTAGTGGTTGGAGAAGTAGTTCTAGTGGATAACAAAAATGTGTTGTTGAGAAGTTAGAAGAGTAGAAAGGGGCAGGATTGTAGTGTTGTGGGCGGGTTTGTTGAGGTTTTATGTTCTTGTAGTTGAAATTACAATGATGGTTTTTCAGGTCAAAGGTCTTGGATAGAGGCCAAGCAGGAATTGTTATGACGTACTTTATACTATTTTTAAGTGTTAGTTTTATTTTGGGAGGACTAGCAGTTGCTTCCAATCCTTCTCCATACTATGCAGTAGTGGGGTTAGTGTTGGCGTCTATTGTAGGGTGTGGATGGTTAATGAGTTTGGGGGTGTCTTTTGTATCACTAGTGTTATTTCTGGTATATTTAGATGGGATGTTAGTGGTTTTTGTGTATTCGGTTTCATTGGCAGCAGATCCATTTCCTGAGACCTGAGGGGACTGGCAGGTTGTTGGGTATGGTGCTGGGTTAGTTTTAGTGTTGGGGGGTGGGGTGTTTATTATAGGGCTATCTGAGTTAGAATGGTTAGGGATAAACACAGTGGATAGTGGGGGTGTTTTATCTATTCGGTTGGATTTTGAGGGAGCGGCTATGTTTTATTCTTGGGGGGTGGGACAATTTTTAATTGCGGGCTGGGGTCTGTTGCTGACGTTGTTTGTTGTGCTAGAACTTGTACGAGGGTTGTCTCGTGGGGCAATTCGAGCGGTTTAAGGAGGTGTGGTTCAGAGAATAGTTTAATGAAAATGCCAGCTTTGGGAGTTGGTGATAAAGGTTTGATTCCTTTTTTTCTGAAGGGTTGGAAAAAAGTTTGGGACCAACTGTTAAAGGTGTATGTGGGTGGAATATTAGTTAGAGTAGTGGGGGCGATTAATTGGGGAGGTGAGAGGGTGAAAGGAAATGATGGGGTAGATTAAAGTGTAAACAAAGAAATGAACAAATGAATGATGAAAGGAAATGATGGGGTAGATTAAAGTGTGTTAAAAAAATTTAACAAATTGATGATGCAAATGTCTTAATTGGAAAATTAGGGGAATGGAAAGTTTGTAAAATTTGAAATTTTTGTTAAAAAATTTAAAAACAAAAATTAATGATGAATAGAGGGAAAGTCCCTAGATCATTGCAAAAAATGACAAAATTTTTGTCATTTTTTGTGAAATTGATGACAAAAAATATGTCTGGCGTGCACTAATTAAATTGCAACTTGATGAGAGACGTAATGGAAAAACCAAGCCAACAGTACGTGACAGTGCATCAGTGCAACAGTATGAGACTGAATAACACTTGAAACCATATCATTAATTTTCACGCAAAAGTGAGAAAACCACTCGCCGACCATAAGGGGTACATGTCAACCATATATGGGAGCCCCCTGGCGGAGCACTCTGAAGGGCTTATTGAGATCTACCCCAAAAAAAAAACCCAAAAGTTTAGAAGAGAGAAAATGCCGCGATCACGAGGTCCAGGTTGGCCGAGCATCCCCAACCATTAGTAATGGAGCGCAAGTTTAGGAAAATTAAGCAAGTTATGGTCCTGACCGAGGAACCAGAGGCGACAAAGAGCAAGTTATGAGAGTGGGTTATTGGTGGAAAGGGAAAGAATACACCTGAAGCTGGACATGATAAACATTACTAACGCTGGGTTGCTGGTTTCTCGTGAGGAGTACGACTAATAAATAACCCAGCACTTCTTGGTTGGTACATAGAGCAAGGTTAAGTGGTGAGTGGTCCATGGACCATGGATTTTAGGTTCTGTGACGTTCCTCGTATTGAGAAGGATTTTATGCAAAAATTAGCAGCCTTAGGTTTTAGTTCCTTTGGCGGGATTATTCCTAGACCATGACATGTTATGTCCTTGTGTGGGAATGTGCCTAGATCTGTGAATGACAAGTTTTGGATTGTATGGGAGATAGTATGGAAATTTGGATGGTTTTTGCAATAATAGTATGTCAGATTTTCCTACATGCATGTTATGTCTAATGTGGTGGAGGATGCTATGCAAAGTAATACATACCGTAGGGTATGGGGGGAGGGGGAGGCCCCTCCCCTTGATGTACGTGTTGATTGGAAAGTTGGGGGGTGTTTGGATATTTTTTGGAAAACTCTAAGAAGGGGCGGCCTTCAGTCTTTGGTTTACAAGACCAACGTTTTTTATAAACTATTAGAGTGGTTAGAGGTTGAGTATCTTATTTTCTAGGAGACTAGCAATGGGGAATAAGATGAGAATGATTGTGAAGTAGGTAGTTGAGGCGAGTTGTCCAATGATAATAAATGGATGTTCGACTGGTTGGCTACCGATTCATGTAAGGATTAAAAGATTTGTTACTAGGATTCAGAATAGAAGTTGGGAGAGAGGTCGGAAGGTTATAGTTCGTTGCTTTGACATGTGGAGGAATGGGGCTAGAAATAGAATTAAGACGGAGGCGGCTAGGGCTAGGACTCCTCCTAATTTGTTGGGGATTGATCATAGGGTGGCATATGCAAATAGGAAGTACTACTCAGGTTTAATGTGGGGAGGTGTTACTAATGGGTTTGCAGGTGTAAAATTTTCTGGATCTCCTAAGAGGTTGGGTGAGAATATGGCAAGTGTTATTATTAGAGGAATGAGGAGGAACAAAAGGCCTAGAATATCTTTTATTGAGAAATAGGGGTGGAATGGGATTTTGTCGCAGTCTGAATAAATACCTAGGGGGTTGTTTGAGCCTGTTTTGTGTAAGAAAGTTAAGTGGATGAGGGTGAGACCTGCAATTAAGAATGGGAGGAGGAAGTGGAGGGCAAAGAACCGGGTAAGTGTAGGGTTGTCAACTGAGAATCCTCCTCAAGCTCATTCTACAAGTGTTTGGCCAATGTAAGGAATTGCTGAGAATAGGTTAGTAATTACTGTAGCGCCTCAGAATGATATTTGGCCTCATGGGAGGACATATCCTACGAAGGCAGTTGCTATTAGAGTTAAGAGGAGAATAACTCCTGTGTTTCAGGTTTCTTTATATAGGTAGGCACCATAGTAGAATCCTCGTCCAATGTGTAGGTAAATGCATATGAAGAAGAAGGAGGCGCCGTTTGCATGGAGGTTTCGGATTAGTCAGCCGAATTGAACATTTCGGCATGTATGGGCGACGGACGTGAATGCCAGGGTGATATCCGCTGTATAATGTATTGCTAGTAGGAGGCCAGTGGTGATTTGGATTGTTAGACAGATGCCAAGAAGAGATCCAAAGTTTCATCAGGCGGAAATGTTTGGTGGTGTTGGGAGGTCAATTAAAGAATTGTTGATTATTTTTAGAAGGGGGTGATGTTTTCGTAAGTTAGGGGCCATTAATTCTTAGTTCTGTGTAAATAAGATTATAATTAAGATAGATAGAGCGAAGGATCCTAGATAGGTTTTGATTAGTCCGGAGTGTAGAGTAGTTGAGATTTTGGATACTTTGAGTTGAAGGGTCGCTAGTCCTTCTGGGCCTATTTTTTTATATCAGGATAAGTCGATTAAATGGGATGCAATGTTCTGGCCGTTGTTTAGGAGTTTAGTAGAGCTGAGGCGGTGTATAAGGGGGTTAAAATATCCTAGAGTGCTGGAGAAGTTTATAGTGATATTTTGTTTGGGGGCAGAGAAGGTATGTGTGAGTTTTGATAGTTCTAATGCCAGAATGATGCCTAATGTTGTAATAATGATAGCAGTGGTTTTTGTGACCAGTGGTATGGTTATAGGAGGGGTTTTTGTAGGGGAGATATAAGAGGTAGTTAATAGACCAGCTATAATACTTCCGAGAGCGAGACGAGTAATTGGGTTTGTGACTGCTGGGTTGTTTTCATTGATGGGAGTAATGGAGGGAATCCGGGTGTAGTCAGTTTGTACTAGTAGGGCTATAGGTAGGTTGTAAGTTGCAGTAAAAGCTGTAGCTACGAGGGTTAGGAGGAGTGCTCAGGTGTTTAGATAGGAGGTGTTAAGACTTTGGATAATGAGATCTTTTGAGTAAAACCCTGCTAAAAATGGTGTTCCTATGAGAGCTAAATTTCCGATTGTCAGGCATGAGGTAGTTGTAGGGAGTAGTTTCTGTAATCCTCCTATTTTTCGAATGTCTTGTTCACCGTTAAGGCTGTGAATGATAGACCCAGAGCAAAGGAAGAGTATGGCTTTAAAGAATGCATGCGTAGAGATGTGTAGGAAGGCTAGTTGAGGTAGATTTAGGTCAATAGTGACTATTATTAGTCCTAGTTGGCTGGATGTAGAGAAAGCAATAATTTTTTTGATGTCGTTTTGGGTAAGAGCGCATGTAGCGGCAAATAGGGTGGATAGGGCACCTATACAAAGGCACATAGTTAGGGCAATTTGGTTGTTACATAATATGTGGTGAGTGCGAATAAGTAGAAAGATTCCGGCAACTACTATTGTGCTGGAATGGAGTAGGGCAGATACAGGGGTTGGCCCTTCTATAGCTGCTGGGAGTCATGGATGCAGGCCAAATTGGGCGGATTTACCTGTGGCGGCTAGGATGAGCCCTAAGAGAGGGAGAAGGGATATTTGGTTTGGGGAGGATTGCTGTTGAATTTCTCAAGTGTTTATTGAGGATGCTAGTCATGTTATGCAGAGGATTAGTCCAATATCCCCAATACGGTTGTAAAGTACGGTTTGAAGTGCAGCGGTGTTGGCTTCTGCTCGACCGTGTCACCATCCAATCAGGAGGAAGGATATAATTCCGACTCCCTCTCAGTCGATAAATAAGAGGAATATGTTATTAGCGATGATTAGGATGAGTATTGCAATGAGAAAAATTAGAAGGTAAAGAGAGAATTTTGTGGTGTGGGGTTCTGAGGCTATATATCATGTTGTAAATTGAAGAATAGATCATGTTACGAATAGTGCAATAGGAAAAAACGTTAAGGAGTATTGGTCTATTTTAAGGCTAAAAGGGATTTTGAAGTTCGCAATAAATTTTCATTCTCAATAGAAAGTGGTATTTTCCATATTTAAGTAGATGGAGAGGATTATGGGAATTAAACTAACTATGAAGGAAGTTTTAACAGTGTGTATGATGGTTGTTGGAGAGTTTAGGTAGTTTTTGGATAGGAGGGGGAGTAGGATGGGTATAGAGAGGGTAGCCAGGGTCAAGAATATAGAGGTGTTGAGGATTAATGGGAAGTCCATTACTTTTACTTGGACTTGCACCAAGATGAATGGTTCCTAAGACCAGTGGATTGCTATTATCCTTTAAAAGTAAGGGGGCTGAGGTCTTAGGCTCAGATGCAAGAGTTAGCAGTTCTTGTTGGTTAAACCTCCCCTCGGCAGGCAAGAAGAGTTTAACTTCTATTTTTAGGATCACAGTCTAATGTTTGGTTTAAAACTATGCTTGCATGTGGGAATTCCTGAGATTAGCTCTGGTTTTAGGATGAGGAGGAGGGAGGGTAGGATATGAAGTGTTATAAGGAGATGTTCTCATGTATTTGAATTTTGGGTGGTTGTAATATAGGTTGGAGTTGGACCTCGTTGGGTTATAAGGAGTATGTAGAGGGTATAGGCTGCAGTTAGTAGAGTTGTGGCTCCGGTTAGGATAATGGTGAAGGTGGATCAATTGAAGAGTGCAATTATGATAGTTAATTCAGCTATCAGGTTAGTGGTAGGAGGAAGGGTTATGTTTGTTAGGTTGGCTAGGAGCCATCAGATTCCTGTTAGAGGTAAAAGGGGTTGTAGGCCTCGTGTTAGAAGGAGAGTACGACTATGTATGCGTTCATAGTTTGTATTAGCTAGGCAAAATAGTATGGAAGAGGTGAGTCCATGTGAAATCATTAGGATTATGGCCCCTGAAAAGGATCAGTGGGTTTGGATTATTGTTGCGGCAATGACTAGACCTATGTGGCTTACTGAGGAGTAGGCGATTAATGACTTAAGGTCGATTTGGCGTAGGCAGATGGAGCTTGTCATTAGTGCCCCTCATAAGGCTAGGGTTAAAAATGGGTAGTAGAGGTAGTCTAATAGGGAGTTTGTAATTATTGAGGTACGCATAATGCCGTATCCCCCAAGTTTGAGGAGGAGCGCAGCTAGGAGTATGGATCCTGCGATTGGTGCCTCTACGTGGGCTTTTGGGAGTCATAGGTGTAGTCCGTAAAGGGGAGCTTTCACTATGAAAGCGAGCAATAGGGCTAGACTTGATATGAGGCCTGTTCAGGAGTTTGTAAGAGATGAGTGTGAAAGTTTTATTATAGTGATGTGTATAGTTCCTGTTTGAGTGTGAAGATAGAGGATCACTACTAATAGGAGAAGAGAACTAATTAGTGTATAAAATAAGAGGTAGATTCCAGCACTTAAACGTTCTGGTTGGCTACCCCATCGTGTGATTAGAATTAGGGTAGGGATTAGGGTAGCTTCGAATGCGATATAAAATAATATCAGTTCTAAGGCTGAGAAGGCCAAGATAATGAATGGTTGGGTGAGGATTATGGTTATGGTAAAAATATATTTTCGTGTGGGAGGTCCTTGTTGAAGGTGATTTTGGCTTGCCAGGATTATAAGAGGTAGAAGTCAATAAGATAGAACTAATAAGGGGGATGAAATTTGATCAGTTCCAAGTCATGGTGATAGGTTTTTGCTAGGGTAATAGGTTGAAGGAAGTCATTGTAAGCTAGCGGTTGCAATTAAGAGGCTGTGCGAGGTGACATTGAGTCATAGGAATTTTGGAGGAGATAGGAGGGTTATGGGGAGTAATATGATTGTAGGGAGAATAATTTTTAACATTGTAGAAGGTTTAGATTGTGTAAATGATCCGATCCGTGAGTTCGGGTGGAAGCTACTAGGACTGCTAGACCGGCGCCTGCTTCACAGGTTGAGAATGCTAACATAAGAATGGGCATTAAGGTGGGGGATGTTGTTTGGGTTTGAATAGGTCATATGGAGAGGGCAATGTATATTGATAGTATTATACTTTCTAAGCATAGCAGGGCAGAAATTAGGTGTATTCGGTGAAAGGCTAGTCCTAGACTACTTAGGGTGAAGGCAGAGTAGAAGCTTAAATGCAGAAAGGTCATTGAGAAAGTCACGGGGTAGGACTGTGGTTTGTTGAGCCGAAATCAACTGTCTTTGCTAGACTAACTTTCTGAAGTTATTCTGCTCATTCTAAGCCCCCTTGAATTCATTCATAAATTAGCCCTAGTGCGAGGAGGAGAATGACTGTGGAGGTTCATGTTAAGGTAGTGAGGGGGGAGAGGAGTTGAGTAGCCCATGGGAGGGGCAGTAGGAGGGCAATTTCTAGGTCGAACAAGAGGAATAAGATTGCGACAAGGAAGAATCGGATTGAAAATGGGAGGCGGGCAGAGCCCAGTGGGTCAAAGCCACATTCGTATGGGGATAATTTTTCTGAATCTGGATTTATTTGAGCTAATCAAAGGTTTAGTGAAGATAATACATAGTGATAGAGAAATTGTGAATATAAAGAGGAGGATGTTAATTGCCTTTCTCTGGTTTTGATCCAGATTTTAGAGATTGGAAGTCAATTGTAATTAATATACTAGAAGGGCAAGATCCTCATCAATAGATTGTTATGTAGAGGAACAGTCAGATAATGTCAACAAAATGTCAGTATCAGGCCGCTGCTTCAAAGCCAAAGTGGTGGTTGGATGTGAAGTGGAATTTTACGAGGCGGAGGAGGCAAATCAAGAGGAAGGAGGATCCAATGATTACGTGGAGACCATGAAATCCTGTGGCGATGAAAAAGGTTGATCCATAGACACCGTCAGCAATTGAGAATGGAGTTTCATAATATTCTACTGCTTGAAGTGCTGTAAAGTAGAATCCTAATAGGACGGTTATAAGTAGGGCTTGGGTAGCTTGGTTCCGATTGCCCTCTGTAATGCTGTGATGTGCTCATGTGACAGTGACTCCTGAGGCTAGGAGGATAGCAGTGTTTAGTAGGGGGACTTCTATTGGATTGAGAGGTTTGATTCCTATAGGAGGTCATTGTCCTCCGAGTTCTGGAGTGGGGACTAAGCTGGAGTGGAAGAATGCTCAGAAGAATCCTAGGAAGAAGAATACTTCGGATGTAATAAATAAAATTATTCCGTAACGTAAGCCCTTTTGGACTGTAGGGGTATGGTAGCCTTGGAATGTGCTTTCTCATACGATGTCACGTCATCATTGGAGTATCACTAGGATTATAGAGAGTAGGCCTAGGAGTAAGAGTTGGATAGAGTTGTGGTGAAATCATTTGGCTAACCCAGAGGTAGTGAGGAGGGCGGCTGCTGCTCCAAAAATGGGTCAAGGGCTTGGGTCTACTATGTGAAATGAGTGGGCTTGGTGTGTCATTAAGGGTTAAATGTTTTCTTGTAAGTAAAGGCTTAGAAGAAGTACAAAGACATACGCTTGGATTATTGCCACGGCCACTTCTAGAATTGTTAAGAGGAGTAGAATTGTTCTAGTTAGAAGGGACACGGTAGGTATAATGGGAAGGAGGACGGTAGTGGCTGTTGAAATGAGTTGGATGAGCAGGTGTCCTGCTGTGAGGTTGGCTGTGAGGCGAACTCCTAAGGCTAAAGGGCGAATGAGAAGGCTTGTTGTTTCAATTCTGATGAGGGCAGGAATTAGAGGTGTTGGGGTGCCTTCTGGTAGGAGGTGTCCAAGGGAAGCTGAAGGTTGGTTTCGTAGGCCTGTTAGCAGGGTGGCAAGTCATAGAGGGAAGGCGAGGGCTAGGTTTATTGATAGTTGGGTGGTAGGTGTGAATGTGTAAGGTAGGAGGCCTAATAGGTTAATTGTTAGAAGTATAATTATGAGTGATGATAGGATTAGGGCTCATTTATGGCCTTTTTTGTTTAATGGGGTTATTAGTTGTTTTGTGATTAAATGGAGAAATCAGAGTTGAAGAGTTGAAAGACGATTTGTAACTCATCGATTGCCAGGAGAAGGAAGTAATAGGGTTGGGAATAACAGCGAGATGAGGATAAGGGGGATTCCGAGGAGGGTTGGGCTTATGAATTGATCAAAGAAGCTTAGGTTCTTGGTCAGTTTCAGGAATGGGTTTTTATAGTGGGTAGTGTTTTGTTGGAGGGTGAGTTAGTTGGGGTAAATAGTAAGAGTTTAGGTTGAAGGATAAGAGAAAAAGTGAATCATGAAGTTAGTATGATAAAAAGTCAAGGTGCAGGGTTTAGTTGGGGTATGTCATTAAGGAGGGTGAATAATCCTCTTTCTCTAGCTTAAAAGGCTAGTGCTGGTTCATAGCTTCTTAATGATTAGGATGTTAGAAGTGAAGATCAGTTTTCGAAGTGTGTTAGAGGGGCTGATTCTACTACGATAGGTATGAAGCTGTGGTTGGCTCCACAGATTTCTGAGCACTGACCGTAGAAGATTCCAGGACAGGTTGTGATAAAGGAAGTTTGGTTCAGTCATCCTGGAATTGCATCGGTTTTTACACCAAGGCTAGGAACAGCTCAGGAGTGGAGAACGTCATCAGCTGTAACAATAATTCGAATCGGGGATTCTATTGGAATGACGATGCGGTTATCAACTTCTAGGAGGCGGAAATGACCGAGTGTTAGATCCATAGTTGGTAGTATGTAAGAGTCAAAAGATAAATCTTTAAAGTCTGTATATTCGTAGGATCAGTATCATTGGTGGCCAAAAGCTTAGAGGGTGAGGTCAGGTTCATCGATTTCGTCTATCATGTAGAGGATTTGAAGGGATGGGAGGGCTAGTATAATTAGGACAATGGCAGGTAAGATTGTTCAGACAAGTTCTACTTCTTGTGCGTCGACGGTGTTGGAGGATAGTTTTTCTATAAGTATAAGAGCTAGTAAATACAGGACTAGGCTACAAATGGCTAGTGCGACTATTAGGGCGTGGTCGTGAAATTCAATAAGTTCTTCTATAATAGGGGATGAAGTGTCTTGAAAACCAAATTGAGAGTGGTTGGCCATGGAGTTGGGATGGGATGTACTGGGTTTTCACCTGTGATTTAGTCTTGACAAGACTATGTAATGATTTTACTAACAACCCATAAGAAAGAAGCATGAGTGGTTTGATGCGGTTGGCTTGAAACCAGCTTATGAGGGTTCGATTCCTTCCTTTCTTGTACTTGGACAAAAGCTGGTTCTTCAAAGGTATGGTAGGGAGGAGGGCAGCCGTGAATTCATTCAATGTTTGTGGAGGTAAGTTCTGGTTGCACTACTTTCCGTTTGGATGCGAAGGTTTCTCAGATAATGAACATTAGTATAATTACAGCTACTATGGAGATGAGGGAGCCGATGGAGGATAGGGTGTTTCATAGGGTATAAGCATCTGGGTAGTCTGAGTATCGTCGTGGTATACCAGCTAGGCCTAGGAAATGTTGTGGGAAGAATGTTAGGTTGACCCCAAAGAATATTAGTCCAAAGTGGGCTTTAGCTCATGTAGAGTGAAGGGTGTAGCCAGTGAACAGTGGGAATCAATGTGTGAAGCCAGCTAGAATGGCGAATACTGCCCCCATAGATAATACACAGTGGAAATGTGCAACTACGTAGTAGGTGTCGTGCAGGGCGATGTCTAGGGAGGAGTTGGCAAGAACGATGCCTGTTAGTCCACCAATGGTGAAGAGGAAAATAAAGCCTAGGGCTCATAGTATGGGCGGGTCTCATTTGATTGTTCCACCGTGTAGGGTTGCTAGTCAGCTGAAGACTTTAATGCCAGTGGGGATTGCAATAATTATGGTGGCGGATGTGAAGTAAGCTCGGGTATCTACGTCCATTCCAACTGTAAATATGTGGTGAGCTCATACGATAAAGCCTAAGAAACCAATGGATAATATGGCTCAGACTATGCCTATGTAGCCAAAGGGTTCTTTTTTACCGGCGTAGTAGGCTACAACATGGGAAATAATTCCAAATCCTGGTAGGATAAGGATGTAGACTTCTGGATGGCCAAAAAACCAGAATAAGTGTTGATATAAAATTGGGTCTCCGCCTCCTGCGGGGTCAAAGAATGTAGTGTTTAGGTTTCGATCTGTTAGAAGCATTGTAATGCCAGCAGCGAGGGCTGGTAGGGAGAGGAGAAGTAGAACTGCAGTAATTAGGACGGATCAAACGAATAGAGGGGTTTGGTATTGTGAGAGAGCAGGTGGTTTTATATTGATTGCTGTGGTGATAAAGTTGATTGCCCCAAGGATGGATGAGACACCTGCCAGGTGAAGGGAGAAGATGGCAAGGTCTACTGATGCACCGGCGTGGGCTAGATTTCCGGCTAGGGGTGGGTATACTGTTCATCCTGTTCCGGCCCCGGCTTCTACTGTAGAAGATGCTAGAAGAAGTAGGAAGGATGGAGGAAGTAGTCAGAAGCTCATGTTATTTATTCGTGGAAATGCTATGTCGGGGGCACCAATTATTAATGGTACTAATCAGTTACCAAACCCTCCGATTATAATAGGCATTACTATAAAGAAAATTATAACGAAGGCATGTGCGGTGACGATTACACTGTAAATTTGGCCATCGCCTAAAAGGGTGCCTGGCTGTCCTAGTTCTGCTCGAATGAGGAGACTAAGGGCTGTGCCGATTATACCAGCTCATGCGCCAAAAATAAGGTAAAGTGTGCCGATATCTTTGTGGTTAGTGGAAAATAGTCAACGGTTGATGAAAGTCATAGGTAAGATGGCTGAGTGTAGAAGCGTTAGGCTGTAGTCCTTTTTACAGAGGTTTGATTCCTCTTCTTATCGATTCTGTAGTGAAGTTCATGTTGAGTTGCAAGCTCATTGATGTGCATTAAACATGCACCGGGATCTAGTAGACAGAAGCCTGTTGGTTGGGGCCTTTAGCTGTTAACTAAAATTTTATGGGATCAAAGCCCATCTGTCTAGGGGGAGGTTCTAGCTTAATTAAAGCATCTGAGTTGCATTCAGGAGATGCAGGTTAGTATCCTGTGTACCTTAACAGAAACTAAGAGGGATTAGCCCTTGTTTAAGGCTTTGAAGGCCTTTGGTTTAAATAACCTAAGTTTCTAAGGGATTGCGAGTACTATGGGAGATAGTGGTAGGAGTATAATTGATAAGGAGGTAAAGGTTGTGGTTAGGGTGTTAGTTGGTTTGTTAGTTTGTCATTGTTTTATGTAGTTAGTGAAGTTTGGGGGTAGTGTGATGGTTGCACAGTAGGCCAGTCGTAGGTAGAAGAAAAGTCCAAGTAAAGAGAGTAGGGTAATAGCTGTGGCTACTACTGTTAGTTCTTGTTTTGTGAGCTCTTGAATAATTAACCATTTGGGTAGGAATCCCGTTAGGGGAGGAAGACCTGCAAGGGAGAGGAGAGTGAGCATAAGGATTGTGGTTAGTGATGGAATTTTGGTTCATGTGGATATAACAGTGGATAGTTTTAGGGTATTGGTTGTGTTAAGGATGAAGAAGATGGCGGAAGTTGTTACAGTATATAGATAGAACGTAATTAAAGTCAGATTGGGGTTATAGTTGAGAATAATAGTTATTCATCCTAGGTGTGCGATAGATGAGAAAGCTAAAATTTTGCGAGTTTGGGTTTGGTTAAGTCCTATTCAGCCACCTAGGACTGCGAAAGCAATAGCTATCTAAGATAGGAGAGTTGGGTTGAGTGAGGGGGATGTTAGGTAGAATAGTGTGGTTGGTGGAAATTTTATGACTGTGGCTAGTAGGAGGCATGTTGTTATAGTTGAGCCTTGAAGAACTTCTGGAAATCAGAAATGAAATGGGACTAAGCCTAGTTTAATTGAAATTGCAATAGTTAGTAGTATACATGATATGGGGTGGGTTAGTTGGGTGATGTCCCATTGGCCAGAGAATCATGCATTGGTCATGCTGGAGAATAAAAGTAGCGTAGATGCGGCTGCTTGAGTTAGAAAGTATTTAGTAGAGGCTTCAATGGCTCGTGGATGGTGGCTTTTAGAGATCAGTGGAAGAATAGCTAAAGTGTTAATTTCTAAGCCGACTCATGCTATTATTCAGTGGTTACTCGAAATTGTGATTGAGGTTCCTAGGAGTAAGCTTATTGTGGAGATTAGTTTAACTTGGGGATTCATTAGTAAGGGAAGGAGTTAAAGATGAATCCAGACTATAAAATTCTGAAATGAGAAGTTCTGTTGTACTAGACTTTATATTTTGCAGAAATTCCTGAGATTCATTGCGTTGTCCGAGCCCATACGATTGGACACAGCTGTTCACCGGTCCAAACTTGGAAACTAGGTCTACCAACCGGGAAAAGATTATCTCAAGTACTGTTGACTCCAAGTAAATGATCACTGTAATCCACTTAGATCTCCTCACTGGGGATGGACATGATTATATTATTGTCTGTATTTTCACTGTTACTCAGTTGTTATGTTGTTTACATTTTTAGAAATGACACTTCATCAATACACTGTTCCAGTCATTCACCAGTGTCATGGTCCAACCATGGACCACGCGGTGGGATGGAATCCAACAGCCCCCAGGAGCTGGTTTCTCCCCTGAGGGTGCAGAGCAGCAGGGCCTTTTCCAGACCCAACTGTACCTTCCAGAAAGATATCAGCTATACTTTGCTTCTTTGCTGACTTCTGTTTTAGATGTCAATGTGTGGACCACCCTGGCCAACGTGACGAAGATGGACGTGATATGTGTGTCCATGGTAACTCCCACGAGTCCTTTTCGCACCTGTCTGGTTGGAATACCCATTGATAACTACTGGTGGGGAACTCTATATAATGAGACCGTGTTAGCAAACTGCACATATCCAGGAGTTGACATTTCTTCTTAGAGATATATACCAGAACGCATCAGCTTGGTGCAATGAGACTCTGCAAAAACGATTTATTCCTGGATCCGATGTGATAGGTCTCCCAAATGATCTGTTTCTCATTTGTGGACAAAGAGTATGGAAAGGTATTCCGGGAAAGGCTGTAGGAGGCCCTTGTACCTTTGGACGATTAACCTTTTTTCATCCTTGCAGCGTAATCTTGCCTAAACTAAGAAGATGCAGACGTAGCACACGGCGGTTTACTCCGGACTGTAACTCTGATGTAGAGTTTTGGAATAAGGCTGAAAGAATAACTGCTCGTGTAATATCTCAGATAGGGACTGCTCATGCTTTGGCTTCTCTAAATAAACTAGGATGCTGGTTGGCTAAAGAAGCTAATGCTACTTCTGCTGCTTTGAGTGCATTGCTCACAGATGTAGACTCTGTTAGACATGCAAGTTTACAAAATAGAGCTGCTATTGATTTTTTGTTGTTAGCCCAGGGACATGGCTGTCAAGATTTTGAGGGCATGTGCTGCATGAATTTAAGTGATCATTCTGAATCTGTTCATGCTAGCATCCAGAAATTAAAAGCCCTTACTCAACAATTACATGTTCATGATGAATGGAACCTCTTCGGTGATTGGAAATGGGGATGGCCCTGGTTACGAAAAGCGTTAATAGGTTTGTCAATAGTTGGATGTATAATAACATGCATATTGTGTATGATTCCCTGTATACTAACATGTGTACGTCGAATGATAAACACCAAGTTAAATGCATTACAATCTCGAGTAGTTCGTTATCACCCTCTTGCTACCATTGATCACGCGGTGGTATGTAAGGGGGGTACTTTTGAATTAGATGATCAATGGAGCATAGAGGCGTGAGAACAAAGTCATATTAGGATGTGAAACCAGCTAGAGTATGGTACAATGTAACTTCATGGTAGAAGCTAATTGTAAGGTCCATTGTGCTTTTCAACAAGTCAGCTTGTAAGGTCCATTGTGCTTTTTAGCAAGTCAGCTTGATATTCCCTATTATCAGAGCTGAGTTTTTCCTTGGTTTTGCTACATATTGCAAGATAGATACATCTACCCTTGAAACACAATGGTAGAGGTCATCCATAGGGGTGAGAAAGATGATGATGGGAGGAAGATTATGTGGGCAGGGGTCGCTCGCCCCTTGCCCTACAAGTAGGGCATGCGCAGACTGCTGCCATGAGGTAATGATCAGGCGGTGTTTGGCTGCCATTCAGGCATCACCTTATACTGCGTACTGGCCCTACGTAGTGTAATGTGGAACTGATAAAAATGGGGTGTCGGAGCTGCTGAGTTGAGCGATACTCATCCTACCACCGAGACTGTGTTGTTCCGCGGGGACGCCCGCTAAGCATGGGTACCGACCAGCTGCTGCAGATCCTGACAGTCCTGGCCTGTCTGTGTGGGTAAGCACAGTTTTTTGATAGGAAGCAACTGAGAGAACAAACTTTTTTAATATCCTTTTAGTGTTCCTTTAATTCTCCTTTTATGTTTATACTATTTTTCCTTTAGTTTCCCCTTTTACTAAGATCCTTTTTTTTTTTTGGTATCCCTTTTCACTAGTTAATACTGTATTAAATGCTGTTCGTAGTATTTGTTTTAATGCCACCCGATAAGATAGTTACTTTGTATCCTTTTTTAGTTTTTAATTCCTCTTGCTAAGTTTATTACTATTCTTATTATTCTCACTGTAATAAAAGATATTTTGTGTGCTTGAGTATTTCTGGCACTTGTCTTTATTCCGGACATGTATCCGAACGTACTGCTACACACAGAGATAACCTTTGGGGGGGGGAAAGAAAATGCATAGGGGAGAGAAAGGCAGGATAAGAGCAAGGGAGAGTAAGAGAAAGAAAAGCTGAGAGTGGACAGATGTATATAGTCACCGCCCACGGGGTCCAGCGATGCTTCCATGTCTGTCAGTTGAAGTGGTGGCCTTGATCTGCCGGGGGTGAAGGAGGGAAGTCCCCATACTCCAAGAAGTTATGAGTTATAGCCATGATTAGTGTCACGGACCATGCCTCGAGCCTCCAACATCTCGAGGGTTGCAGTCTCTCTTCTAAGGTTAGGGAACAGGCTTTGGGCATAGCTTGCAGTTACTGTGTGGACCAATTGTCAGAGACTGAAATGGTTAATGATTTATGCATTCTAGGAGACTTTTCAGGCTTTTGATTTGCATGATACCTCTGATGAGCAGTCGGGCCCCTCCCTCCCTCCAGTGTTGACGGTGTGAAGCCCTGAAAAGGCAAGAGCTGAGCTTACAGGCTTTTGACTGTTGATATATGTGATGAGGAATCAGGCCCCTCCCTCCCTCTGCTATGAGATGTTAGGGTTAGGGTTAGGGTTAAGGTTAGCAAGGGTTAGGGTTTAGGTTTTAGGGTTTACGGTTTGGGGTTTAAGGTGGGGTGTGGGTTTGGGTTACGGTTTAGTGTTAGGGTTAGGATTAGGGTTAGGTAGAATCGGTCTCAATGCGCGATCTAACAATCGCGGGTTTAGCCCATTCCAGACACGCAGCGGTGCCCAATAACCCCCTCTGGGGCTACAAACCCGATTCACTGCCCACCGCTGTAAGAATCTTTTGCTTTTTCTCTTGGCTGTCTGCCATTGTTGTTGCTGTTCTGTTGCGTGTCTGGTAGAATACCCACCGCCGTCCGGTATGTACTCTGCTTCTATAGAGTACTGGTCCCGTCCACTGGGTGGAGTCAAGAGGTGGAGCCAGTGCTGATTGGTCCGCATCACTGGCTTTGCCTACTGGGCGGAGTCAGTGCTGATTGGTCCACACAGTAACTGCAAGCTATGCGCAAACCCTTTTCCCCAACACTATCCCTAAAAAAGAGACTGCGAGCTATGCGCAAACCCTTTTCCCTAACCCTAAAAAAAACCTGCAAGCTATGCACAAACACTTTTCCCTACCCCTCACCTTAAAAAAGAGACTGCAAGCTACTAAGGTTAGATTTAGGGTTAGGGTTAGGGTTAGGGTTAGGGTTAAAGTTAGGGTTAGGGTTAGGGTTTAGGGTTAGGGTTAGGGTTAGGGTTAGGTTTAGGGTTAGGGTTAGGTTTTGAGTTAGGGTTAGGGTTAGAAAGGGTTAGGGTTAGGGTTAGGAAATTTAGGGTTAGGGTTAGGGTTAGCAAAAGTTAGGGTTAGGGTTAGGGTTAGGTTTAGGGTTAGCAAAAGACAGGGTTAGGGTTAGGGTTAGGGTTCGGGTTATGGGTAAGGGTTAGGGTTAGGAAGAATTTGTCTCAGTGCGTGATCTAACAATCGCTGTTTTAGCCCATTCCGGACACGCAGCGGTGCCCAATAAGCCCCTCTCCAGCTATAAGCCCGATTCACTGCCCACCGCTGTCAGAATCTTTTGCTTTTTCTCTTGGGTCTCTGCTTTTGCTGTTGCTGTTCTGTTGCGTGTCTGACAGAATACCCACCACCGTCCATTATGTACTCTGCTTCTATAGAGCACTGTCCCCTAACCCCAACATTAAGAGAGAGACTGGAAGCTATGCGCAAACCCTGTTCCCTAACCCTTACCCTAACCAAGAGACTGCAAGCTATGCGCAACCCTTTTTCCCTAACCCTAACCTTAAAAGTGAGAATGCAAGCTATGCGCAAACTCTGTTCCCTAACCCTTACCCTAACCAAGAGACTGCAAGCTATGTGCAAACCTTTTTCCCTAACCCTAACCTTAAAAGTGAGAATGCAAGCTATGCGCAAACCCTGTTCCCTAACCCTAACCCTAAAAACGAGACTGCAAGTTAGGCGCAAACCCTCTTCCCTAACCCTAACCTTAAAAAAGAGACTGCAAACTTTGCGCAAACCCTGTTACCTAACCCTAACCTTAAAAAAGAGACTGCAAGCTATGCACAAATCCGATTCCCTGACCCTAATCCTAAAAAAGCGAATGCAAACTATGTGCAAACCCTGTTCCCTAACCTTAACCTTAAAAAAGAGACTGCAAGCTATGCACAGAACCAGTTCTCTAACCCAAACTTTAAAAAAGAGACTGCAAGCTACTAGGGTTAGGGTTAGGGTTAGGGTTAGGGTAAGGGTTAGGGTTGGGGTTAGGGTTTAGGGTTAGGGTTAGGGTTAGGGTTAGGGTTCGGGTTAGGGTTACAGTTAGGGTTAGGGTAAGGGTTAGGGCTTAGGGTTGGGGTTAGGGTTAGGGTTAGTCAGAATCTGTCTCAATGCGCGATCTAACTATCGCGGGTTTACCCCATTCCAGGAACGCAGTGGTGCCCAGTAAACCCCTCTCGGGCTATAAGCCCGATTCAGTGCCCACTGCTGTCAGAATCTTTTGCTTTTTCTCTTGGGTCACTGCTTTTGCTGTTGCTGTTCTGTTGCGTGTCTGGCAGAATAGCCACTGCCGTCCGGTATGTACTCTGCTTCTATAGAACACTGGCCCCGCCCACTGGGTGGAGTCAAGAGCTGGAGTCCGTGTTGATTGTTCTGCGTCACTGGCTCCGCCTACTGGGCGGAGTCAGTGCTGATTGGTGTTACAACCTGCCCCAGGAAAAGGGGAGAGGGGTAACTGAGGTTTTTATTAATAATTCCCTTGGGGTGGATTAAAGTGAAACGACACTAAATAATCGGTGTCTGAAAACATATACTGGCAAGGTTTATTTTAACAATTCTGTATCAACAGGCATGCTAGCAGTTTGGGTGCTGTCATACCACAATGTGACACAGAGATAACCTTTGGGGGGGGAAAGAAAATGCATAGGGGAGAGAAAGGCAGGATAAGAGCAAGGGAAAGTAAGAGAAAGAAAAGCTGAGAGTGGACAGATGTATATAGTCCCCGCCCACGGGGTCCAGCGATGCTTCCATGTCTGTCAGATGAAGCGGTGGCCTTGATCTGCCGGGGGTGAAGGAGGGAAGTCCCCATACTCCAAGAAGTTATGAGTTATAGCCATGATTACTGTCACGGACCATGCCTCGAGCCTCCAACATCTCGAGGGTTGCAGTCTCTCTTCTAAGGTTAGGGAACAGGCTTTGGGCATAGTTTGCAGTTACTGTGTGGACCAATTGTCAGAGACTGAAATGGTTAATGATTTATGCATTCTAGGAGACTTTTCAGGCTTTTGACTTGCATGATACCTCTGATGAGCAGTCGGACGCCTCCCTCCCTCCAGTGCTGACGGTGTGAAGCCCTGAAAAGGCAAGAGCTGAGCTTACAGGCTTTTGACTGTTGATATATCTGATGAGGAATCAGGCCCCTCCCTCCCTCTGCTATGAGATGTTAGGGTTAGGGTTAGGGTTAAGGTTAGCAAGGGTTAGGGTTTAGGTTTTAGGGTTTACGGTTTGCGTTCCTGGAATGGGGTAAACCCACGATAGTTAGATCGCGCATTGAGACAGATTCTGACTAACCCTAAACCTAACCCCAACCCTAACCCCTAACCCTTACCCTAACCCTAACCTTAACCCTAACCCGAACCCTTACCCTAACCATAACCCTAACCCTAAACCCTGACCCCAACCCTAACCCTTACCCTAACCCTAACCCTAGTAGCTTGTAGTCTCTTTTTTAAAGTTAGGGTTAGGGAACTGGTTTTGTGCATAGCTTGCAGTCCCTTTTTTAAGGTTAAGGTTAGGGAACAGGGTTTGCACATAGCTTACATTCGCTTTTTTAGGATTAGGGTCAGGGAATCGGGTTTGCGCATAACAACCCTAACCCTAAAATAGAGACTGCAAGCTATGCACAAACCCGGTTCCCTAACCCTAAAAAAACCCCTAACCCTAACCCTAACCCTAACTCTAAACCCTAACCCCAACCCTAAACCTAACCCTAACCCTAACCCTAACCCTAACCCTAACCCTAACCCTGATTCTAAGTCTGAGGAGAGACAGAAACCAGGAGACTTTGAAGTTCAACTGATGTTTCTACAGTCTCTCAGCTTTCCTCACATTAATGAAAATTGACTCATTGAGGATAATGAGGATGCAGTTTCTGCTATGGGGAATTCTAAGCATTCTGGGGTTGGTAAGACAACCTGGTAAGTAACACTTGAGTGAATGGGGGGTTGTCTTGGGGGCTTTTTTCCCTTCTCTTTTCTGTCTCTCGGTTTCTCATTTTGTTTGCTACTTTCTTTGGAATAAATGTTGTTTTGTTCAGCTTTCAACTGTGTACTGGTTTCAGTTTTGGCAATCTCCCTGCTGCCACGGTCCAGGGGGATGGGAAATAGGACTGAGCACTGCAATAACGGTTCTTGGCACAGTTGAGGGTTCGTGCAGCAATGCCACTTTATTCAGGGACAACAGGGGTTTAAATAAGGTAAGTCTGAGGGGAGGATTCTGAACTGGGGAGGAGCATGGAACTGACAACTCAGGGAAAAGTGTGATAGGGAGACAGGGAAAAGGCGGGTGGAACTTCGGAGTCTCCAGGAGAAAGGGCCAATGGGAGCTCTCTTTGCACTGCAGCAAACTGTAGCCAGTCAGTGGCAGAGGAGCGTGAAAGCGGGGGAGGACAGGGTGACAAACAACTTTGGGTGGGAAAATCTGAGGGAGAAAGAGTGTGGGAGGCGTGTCTGAATGCACAGGGGATGTGCCAGGGCGATGGGCCCGAGGGGACATGCGCAGTCACATATAACTCTATTGGCTGAAGAAGTCACATGGTACACAGGGATTTAAGAGTGGGAATTTTGAATAAAGGGTCTCTTTGTCTTACCACCGCACGAGGAGCATCATTCATTCCTTGTTATACAAGGGCCGCCTGCTACATGTGGCGCCCAAACGGGACATCTTTAGCTTATATTAAGTGAGATATCTATCCTGGATCAGGAGATCACCTGGTGTCTCCGGGATCGTCTTCATTTTCGAAGACAAGAGACTTCACCAGAAAAAACCCTGACGTCAATAAACCCCGTGCTCTTAGCGACTTCTAAGAGACGGACAGTTAGTTTAGTGAGCTCAATAATAGTAAGATAGTGCACGGAAGAAGAGAAGAAAGAGTTAAGGAAGAAACCGAGAGGTCAAAACAGCCACCAGAGAGAGTGGAGAGGGTCAACGCAACATCAAAAGCGGTGAGTGACTGGGACGCACCCCGCACGTCTAAGACTGCTCCCTGGGCGAAAGCGTGCCTGCAGCTCGGAGAACGAGCAGCGGAGCACCTTAAGATCGTCAGGGAAAGGACTGTTAGTCCCCTGAGTGTCGGTCATCTGGTAAAGCGACTCTTAGCTACCGACTGTGTGGACCACGTGCAAGAAGCGGCTTGCCGCTGCCGCGTCCTAGCAACCCCAGCCACCGCTGACCCCCGCGGAACCCCCGTTCCAGTTTTCTGTCCAGCAGAAACTGGCCGTGGTTCCCCGCCTGCTCACCGCTGCTGACTGACCCTGCGGCATGCTTAAAAAGCACTGCCAGCAAAAAGCGCCTGCGCCGTATTCAGACCGCGCGGGAGCCCCGGAGCCGCCGCTGCGAACGCTGCGCTCACCAGAGACGGAACCGGGACCACGCTGAGCCGCCGCCACGTGACTGAGACGCCGCCGCCAGCGCCGCCACTTTGTTCGTCGCTTTGCAGCCCGCACACGCCGATCGCCGCAGCCCCAAGCTGCCGCCTCTACAGCCAGTCCCCGCGTCCGTCGCTACAGCTGCCCGTGCCTACCGCCGCCACTTACCGCTTGCCGCCTGCACCGGGACATCAGCCACCGCCGCCGGGACGCCACAGCCCAACCGACAGTGAGCCAACACAAATCAACAAACCGACAGACCCTCTTCAGCAGCGCACCCCAGCAGTGCCGAGACACAAAGGTAACATGGGAATTTTTTTCCCTACCGAAGTATCACGGGACACAGAAGCACTGGCTGCTCTGCTGAATCCTTACTATGTTCAGGTTACAAGGGCTGAATTATCAGAGTTGGTGCGGCTCATTAAAGCAGCCGTACCAGAACTACCTCTAGTTGAAGCCCTCAACATTCACATATGGGACAAAATAGGCAATCTTATCAAACTCAAGGCTCAGAGAGGGGATTCCCAAGCAAACAATGCTTACCCAGCCTGGCAAGCTATAATGACTGCATTAAGCAGATCCCACCAAAGAACGACGAACACATACACCCCCACTCAGGTTGCAAGCAGCAGCCCCACTTTTATGCACCGCAGTTTGAACTCACAAAGCTCGGCGGGGGGAGGGGGTGGAGCCGTTCACAATTCTAATACGGGGAAGGGAACCGGGAGCCTAAGGGACACGGACCGGCGGGAGGGAGCGGGGCCCCAGATGCAAGGTTACAGTCAGTGGGACAGCAGCAGGGGGTCCCGTGACGGGAGTGGGGGGGCTAGCCCAGCTTACTCGCCAACCCATCCCGTGCATGAACGCCGAGTACGCGCCCAGGAGCGGGCACCACCATCTCGCCTGCCACGCGGTTCAGACACCGACCCGTCCTTCCCCGCCCCCGCGCCGTACTCCCCAACCACCACCACCACCCACCCACAGACAGCCGCTTTCGCCGGAGCTGCAGGGGGGGGGGAATGGGAGGAATGGGGGGAGGAGGAGGGGGATTTCGGGATAGCTCCGCCGGCAAGGGATGAAGCAACATACCGAGAAGGTACAATTGATAAGTGGGCTTTATGCAGAGAAGAGGCATTGCGTACTGGGGACTTACAAGTTATACAAGCATGTCCAGTAATTATCGGTCCACATCAAAGCCGCAGGTTCCAACCATTACCACATGAACTAACCAAAGAACTAAGACAGTTAATGAGAGAAACTGGTGTATCATCCCCTAACACGCTTGCATTTTTAGAGTCACTAAGTTCCACATACATCTTCATGCCTCATGACTGGAGAACCTTGTTACAAATAAGCCTTTCTAACACACAATACAATGTATGGCTGAACGATTTTAGAGAAATCTGTTCTGCTTACGCTAATGACCCGCAAGCAGGGGTATCAGCACACCAACTCACAGGGGATGGGAACTATCGTTCCATAGATGCTCAAACCGGTTACAATAGAGAGGTATACGAGGTAATAGCAAAACATGTCATGCGGGCAATAAGAAAATTACCTACATCAGACAGAGATGCAAACTTGTCATTTACCAAAATAATACAGGGCCCAACAGAACCTTACACAAAATTCTTAGATCGGCTGCAATCTGCTCTGGATAGGCAGATTGAAAATGAGGAAGCCAGGGAAATCCTTAGCAGAAGACTGGCTTTCGAAAATGCTAATGTGGATTGTAAAAGAGTTCTGCAAACCCTTCCTAAGAGGGAAACTTGCAGTATCTCAGAATTAGTTCGTGCCTGCCAAGAGGTGGGTTCTTTAACACATCAATCAGATTTGCTAGCAGTAGCACTGAGTACTCAGTTAAGGACACAACAGGGGGCCAGACCCAAAGATGGTTGTTTCATTTGTGGGGCCCCTGACCATTTCCAAAGGGACTGCCCTCAGAAACCTCTAGCATTGGCACCTCGAAAGCAACCCAAAGTAAGGAGGATGCCAAAAAACTGGAGGCGAGGGGCGCTGTCGCACGCCCCGGTACAGCAATCACATGCGACACAGGGGAACAGGCTGGCGATTTGTGCCCCCCCAGGTCAGCCAGCACTCTGTGCCCCTGCACCCCAACCAGCGATCTGTGCCCCGCCACATCAGCCAGCGCTGGGCTGGACTTATCCAACAGGGACACAGTCCTCATAACTTCCACTGAGGTGGTGCTAATCCCGACTGGACATCGGGGTCCCCTTAATCCAGGGGTACATGCACTGCAGATTGGAAGGTCCTCTACCACCAGAATGGGTTTGTTTGTGCTGCCAGGTGTAATAGACTCGGATTCTCATAGCGAGATTCTGATAATGGCATGGACCCCTTCACCCCCCTGCTTCATCCCGAAAGGACAGAAGCTTGCTCAGTTAATCCCCTTCTACAGTGTGTCGCCTGCAGGGGAGGGGGAGAGGGAGCGGGGTTCAGGGGCCTTTGGCAGCACGGGACAACCACAAGTCTACTGGGCAGCAGCCATCACAACAACACAGCCACTCATGACGTGCCAAGTTAATGGGCACCGATTTACAAGCCTTTTGGATTCAGGAGCCGATGTTTCCATCATAAAGGACTCCGAATGGCCACTTGACTGGCCTACTGTTTGCCCAGCTGCAACCATTCAAGGGGTGGGAGGCACACAAAGACCCAGACAGAGTGCTCAAGTACTCACTGTCTTGGGACCAGAGGGACAAGTAGCAAAAGTAGCTCCATTCATAGCCCCAATCCCTTGCTCTCTGTGGGGACGTGATATACTTTCACAGTTTGGCACAGTAATGCAAATTCCTCCTGCAAGCAACCAGGTTTTTCAATAGGGGCCATTGGTTAGCTGTCCCAAGCACCGATTAAGCTGGTCTGGAAAAGTGACCAGCCGGTCTGGGTAGACCAATGGCCCATGAAAAAAGAAAGGCTTGAACATTTAAAGATTCTTGTAGAGGAACAATTGGAAGCAGGACACATTGTGCCAACAAATAATCCCTGGAACACTCCTGTATTTTGCATTCCCAAAAAAACTGGCAAATGGAGGATGATTCGGGATCTCAGAGCAGTAAACGCAGTCATTGAGTCTATGGGGGCATTGCAACCAGGATTACCCTCACCTGCTATGCTCCCAGCGAACTGGCCTCTGACAATAATTGATTTAAAGGATTGTTTTTTCACCATATTCCTGCACCCCGAGGATGCCCCAAGGTTTGCATTTTCTATTCCAGCATTAAACAACTCACAGCCTATGCAAAGGTATCACTGGGTTGTTCTCCCTCAGGGGATGAAGAACAGTCCAGCCATATGCCAAACAGTAGTTGCAAATGCTATTCAACCCGTCAGAAAACGTTTTCCTTCTGCAATAATCTACCAATACATGGATAATATTTTAATAAGCATGGCCACAGAAAATGAACTGCAAATTGTTGTTACTGCTTTAACTGATGCTGTCCAAGAAGCAGGCTTACAGGTTGCAGCAGAGAAAATCCAGCGATCGCAGCCCTGGAGCTATCTTGGATGGAGAATCACGCAACAACAGATTTCCCCACAGCCACTGCAGCTCGAGGTAAAAGACACTTTAACCTTACATGAGTTGCAAAAACTCCTGGGAGCTATTAATTGGTTAAGGCCTGTTCTAGGCTTAACCACAGAGGAGCTACACCCTCTCTTTGATTACTAAAGGGGGACTCTGATCTGACGTCTAATAGGGTTCTGACAGCAGAGACCAAACAGGTGTTAGACATCTGTGCCAAGGCGATCGAATCTAGGCAGAGCAGAAGGAGAGATCCTGAACTGCAAATCTGCCTGGCCTTAATTCCCAGCAGGTACCAGCCATTTGCAGTCTTATTCCAGTGGGACCAGACTGAAAAGGACCCACTGCTGGTTCTAGAATGGCTATTTCTGCCCCACACCCCACCTAAAACTGTATGGACAATTAATGAAATGTTTGCTAAGCTTGTTATTAAAGGCAGAGCTCGATTACAGGAACTAGATGGAAGGGATCCAGCGGTCATCTACATTCCAACCACGAAGGACAATTTAGCTTGGATGCTGGCTGAGGACACCGAGTTCCAAGCTGCCTTAGCAGGTTTTGATGGTAACATTTCAGTTAATCTCCCTAAGCACAAACTTTGGGCAGAAATCGGTAATTTACCTTTAAGAACCACGACTAGATGCAGAAGTGAGCCAGTAAAAGGCCTCACAGTTTTTACAGATGCATCTGGGCGATCACAGAAAGCTGCAGTGACTTGGATAAATCCTGATACCGGACAATGGGAACAAAAAGTACAGACCATGAACCAATGCTCTGTGCAGGTTCTGGAACTGGCTGCCATTCGTATTGCCTTGGAAAAGTTTTCTGAACAACCTGTTAATATTGTCACGGATTCTTGTTATGCTGCAGGGCTAGTTTCACGTCTAGAATGTTCATTTCTTCGGGATGTTTCTAACCCTCATTTGTTGTTTGAAATGCGTTGTATTTGGTTCCTTGTCAATCACAGAAGGTTTGATTTTTATATAATGCACATCAGGTCTCACACTGACATGCCAGGGCCAATAGCTGAAGGGAACCGGGAAGCTGACAAAGCAGCAATGTTCAACACAGTACCTAGGACCCTTGAGCAAGCAAAATTGTCCCATTCGTTTTTCCACCAGAATGCACGCTCTCTAAAGAGACAATTCAAAATTACTATCAATCAGGCCCGAGATATCATATTGACTTGTCCAGACTGTCAAAAAATTACCCCCATGCCATCTCAGGAAGGTGTTAACCCCAGAGGGTTAATATCCAATCAGATATGGCAAACAGATGTTACACACATCCCAGAATTTGGCCCCTTGAAATATGTACATGTAACTGTAGACACACATTCACAGTACATCACTGCTACAGCACACACAGGTGAGAAAGCCAAGGATGTAATAAGACACTGGCTAAGCTGTTTTGCTACCCTTGGCACTCCACAACAGATTAAGACCAATAACGGACCAGCATACATCTCTGAAAAGGTAAGGAATTTCCTATCAGAATGGGGAATTTCACATATTACAGGAATTCCACACTCACCTACAGGACAAGCAATTGTAGAAAGAGCACACCGCACACTGAAAGAGATGCTAATAAAACAAAGAGGGGGGGAGAAGCTATACAGTCCGCAAGAACGTTTGTGGAAAGCCACATATGTTATCAATTTTTTAGATTGTGACAGTGCTGAAAGAAGCAGACATGAGAAGCAGCACAAATCTCAGGCGTTTGCCTCTCCCAGGCCATTAGTCATGGTAAAAGATTTGATCTCGGGACAATGGACAGGACCTTTAGATCTTCTGACTTGGGGGAGAGGTTACGCTTGTGTGGCAACAGGAACAGAACTAAAGTGGATTCCCTCCAGGTGTGTAAAACCCTATTTGGATACACAATCACAGCTGCAGGAACCAGATAACTCAGGAGTTTAAAAACAGTTATGTTATGTTTCGGTTTATATTAATGACCAATGTGGTGACAAGCAAACTGCAAATATTGGTGTGTGCATGTGTATGCGTGAATGATGACGGCTGTCGTGTGTGAGCTGAGTGAATGAATAAGAGAGTTGTGTGACTGGAAAACATAAAAACACGGAATACCTCACAAGACCACATTACCTACACCACAAGGTCACCTTGAAAGAATTGAGTTTTGATATGCTTACCCTGTTTCTTGAATAAAGTTTGAAATCCCCAGTTATTAAAAAACCCTCAGATTAATAAAAGTTATAGTTTACACACAGTTGGGCTAAAGGCCCCAAGTTAATAAAATAATTATCCAAGTTGCCACTACCCTAAAGGAATATAAGGTTTTAAAAGGTTTATGTTAGAGTTAAGAAGCTAAGCGAAGCAATGCGCTGGGTCGCTGTGAAGCTTGGTAGTTTACAATGTTCTGGTTGTTTGCACTGTTTTTTGCACTGTCTTTTGTGACTTCTTTTAGATATTAGAGAGAGGGGATATGTGGGAGGTGTGTCTGGATGCACAGGGGATGTGCCAGGGCGATGGGCCCGAGGGGACATGCGCAGTCACATATAACTCTATTGGCTGAAGAAGTCACATGGTACACAGGGATTTAAGAGTGGGAATTTTGAATAAAGGGTCTCTTTGTCTCACCACCGCACGAGGAGCATCATTCATTCCTTGTTATACAAGGGCCGCCTGCTACAAAAGGGGAACAATATGGAGGTATAACAAACTTCATAAAAATTCAACAGTAAACTGGGGTACATAAAACTCCATGACAATACAGAAATAAACTGGGGTAAAACTGGGGAACAACTGTCAGTCCGGTGGATGAATTGTCCAGTGTATAAAAGTCCATCTAGTTCCCATAGATGCTTCTCCATGCCACATATCTTTCCCAATTGGTTTTTTCTTCCACCACACCCTGCTACATGCAAACATAACAAACAACAGCATCAGCAGATGTCTTTCCATTCCTCTTTCCCTTCCCATTCTCCGTTCCTCTTCTCTTCCCATTCCCACAGCCAACACACTATTTCACTTCTCACTTTAACAAAGCTCTTTTCCCCTTCAAGCCCCTCAAAGGCGCCAAGGCCACATAGGAGGTCACACACAAACAGTACTCCTCTTCCCACTTGACTACACCTTCTCCCTCACTGTTCTACAGGGAACACCAGGAATCTGCTCGCAGAGGCCTCTCCTTTCCCATCAGTAGCTCAGCACAAGGAGCTAAAGGAGCTCAAGCCTTAGGCGACAAGAGCTGACAGCGAGGAAACTTTGGGAGCAAACTAATGCTGCTAACACGGTCCCAGCTGAATCCAGCACACAATCACAGAATCCAAGAGTCCTTCAGCTTGGAAAAGACCTCCAAGCTCACTGAGTCTTGTGCAGTCCCTCCCCGACCGCCTGCAGGGACTGGATGATGCTTTGCACAAGCACCAAAAGGAATGTTGTGAAAGCCATGGCCTGCAGGAGGACACAGAGAAGGGCTTGGTTGGGGCTGGGAAGGAGGGAGCTGGCGCTGGGGGAGCGGGGATGGAGCCTCGGGGATGTGGCGCAGCAAGGACAGGGGTCCAGGCAGCTGGCAGGCGGCAAGGCCTCACCCCCTGCCCCAGCAGCAGCACCGGGCCCTGCCCAAGGCGCTCCTGCCAGAGGCTGGGCCCTGCAGGCAGGGGTAGAACCCACTCCCTGGGGCGGCCTTGCTGCCCCGGCCCTCATCCGGCCCAGCCTCTCCCTGTGTGCGTGCTCCCCACAGCACAGGCTGCACTGGGCAGCATCCCCTGATGGGCCCTGCAGAGCTGCCCTGTAGGAGGCGTGGCTAAGGTGGCACAGAGGATGTGCCCAGGTACAGAGCCCAAGGAGCATGCCCCAGAGTTAGTAAACTGGTTGGTTAAGAAAGTCACATGATATGTAAGGATAAAGGAGCGCGCGAGTTTGAATAAATGCTCTTTGTCTCACCACCGCACGAGGAGCATCATTCATTCCTTGTTGTACAAGGGTTTAAGCGCTACAAATGGCGATCCGAAAGGGACAAATTTAGCTTATATTAAGCAGATATTTAACCTGAATCAGGTATACAAGTGGTAGTTTCCGGTTATCAGGTCTATTAGTTTGACTTGGGAATCTTTAACCACAAAAAACTTTGACGTCAATAACCCGTGGTCTTAGTGGGATCTAAGAGACGGACAGTTAGTTTACCGAGCTCGTAAAATATTAGATAGTGCACTGAAGAAGAGAAGAAAGAGTTAAGGAAGTAGCCGAGAGGTCAGAGCAGGCAACCGGAGAGAGCGGAGAGGGTCAACGCAACATCAAAAGCGGTGAGTCTTGACTGAGATGCACCCCGCACGCCTAAGACTGCTCCCTGGGCGAGACGTGTCTGCAGCTCGGAGACCCGAGCCGCGGAGCACCTTAAGATCGTCAGGGAAAAGCCTGTTAGTCCCCTGAATGTCGGTCATCTGGTAAAAGCGGCATACCGCTGCCGACTAAGCTGGATCACGTGCGAGAAGCGGTTTCGCTGCCGCCCGTACCATCCCAGCCCCACCGCACGACCCCCGCATTGCCTTTCTGCCTAGCAGAAAGCGCAGAGCTCCGTGCCCGCTGCACCGCCGGCCCGGCACCTAGTGCCTGTTGCCTAGCAACTACTAAATCCGAAGTTTGGAAGTACCGGGGAAAAGGTCGAGCAAACACGTGTGCTGGCAGCCCCCCGCACCGCAGCAGGGGCCCGCGCCGGGAGTATCCGCTTAACGGAGCCCAGCGCCGCCTTAACATCGCCCGCGTTCGCCCGCTGTCCCTGCCGAAACCACGCTGTGCCCGAAAGCCACGTGGAAAAGCAGAAGTGCGCCGCGACCCTATCGGAGCCCCCTGCTCCATCCTGAGCACCGGAGGAGGCTGGCCACCTCCTGCCGACCCCTGCCTGTCTGTGACGACAGTGTAGACTCCTCAAGTTGAGGAAAAACCTTTCAGAAACCGCGGAAACCCCAAAAGAACTTTTCGCCGCTTTTCGCCGCTTTGTGCCGCCGGCCCGGCGCTAGGACCGCCCGCCGGCCCCGCGCCTCGCGGCACCCGCCGAGCCGCGCGCGCCAAGGACGCCCAGCGCCTGTCGACCCTGCCCCCCCACTGCCCCGAGCACGCCGCCGGAGGCGGCCGCGCGGGTCCCACCCCGCGCCCCGCCGCCACCACTGTCCCGAGCCCGCAGGTTGCAGCCTGCACCGGGACACCAGCCACCAGCGCCGGAACCCCACGGCCTGCCATCGCCGAACCAGCGTCTGCCGAGCCTGCCCCCGCGCCGGGAGCTGCCCCCAGCCGAGCGCCCACGCCGCCGGAGCAGCACAGTGCACCCCCCGCGCCGCAGCCGACACAGCCCGGACCCCCCAAAGCCGCAGAAAAAAGACTGCAAGTTAGCCCAAAACTGCTACAAAAGGACTCAGAACGTGTGCTCCCAGCCGTTCGAGATAAGGTAACATAAGACGCCCTGTTTCCATAGAAACCTCATGATACACTGAAGCAAAACTCACACTCTAGCGTTTTGCTAAACTTTGCAACATAAAGCAGTTTACTCTGATAAACGCTGCCTGCACGAGGCACACAGGGAAGAACAAAACAGCCCACACCCCACCCCCCCTATACACTTTGCTGATAGCAAGCACAGCACAACATGGTAATGCAAACTCAGAGATCATACCGGGAGACACGAGAGCCAAGTAAAACGAGTCGCTGGGAAGGGACAGACATTGCCATGCGAACTTCCGACCCCCGGGTCCACACAAGGCAGTCCTGTTACAGTGATGGGGAGAATAACTCAGTGTATTCACCCCCTTTTGCTGCGAATGAACAGCGAACACGTGGGCATCCATGGCCGCAGCCATTTTCCTCCCCCACACAGACTGAACTCCAACCTTTCTTTTCCGGCCGAGGAGCCAACCCCGCCCCCTACCCACCGCCCACCATCCCCCCACAGGGAACCGGTTTCGCCGAAGCCACAAGAGAGGGATGGGAGGAATGGGACAAATGGGGGGAGGGGGAGAAGGAAAGGGAGAAGAAGGGGGAGAAAGAGCCAAACATGGTTCCAACGGGAGGGATCAATAGGGCACAGGGGGAGAAGTCAGCTAACATGTGGGAACAATGTCTGGACAGGGTGTTTCGAATGGAAAACCTGAATATTATTCAGGCATGCCCAGACGATATGAGCCAAAGCCAACCCCCTCAGAGTCAAGCCTTGTATGAGGCCACAGAGAACCTGAGGCATTTGATAAGTGGTTCTGGTCTGTCCTGAACCAATATTTTTAAATATTTGGAGGCATTGAGTCACACCTATCCCCTCACTACATATGACTGGAAAGAACTGACAAAACTAGTTCTCAGTGACACCCAATATACAGTCTGGTTAGCTGATTTTCAGAAAAATTGCTCTGTTCATATTAAATACCTACAAGCAGACACCACGGCACATCAATCAGGCGGAAAGCAAATTGTAATTTAGATTCACAATCAAAATACCATAGAGAGATAGCCAGGCAAGCCCTAAAAGCTATGGAAAACATTCTCACTGCTGATCGAATTGATTACCTATCCAACAGTAAAGAGTTACAAGGTTATACTGAGTTAAGATGTTTGAACCAGCTGCAGTCGACTTTGAACAAGTAAATTGAATACAATGAAGCCAGAGAGATGCTGTGCAAGCATTTGGCTTTAGAAAGAGAAAATGCAAGAGTTTTGCAGAGCCCTCCTGCAAGGGAGAACTGTGACTTTACTGAGCTGGTACAACCCTGTCAAGAAACTTGCCTTGAGAAGCAACTACCTGCCTCTCTAGCTGCAGCTTTAGATGCCCAGATGAGAATACACAAGGAAGTCAGACACACAGCTAGTTGTTTTAGTTGTGGAGAAATGGATCACTCTCAGGAGGATTGCCCCTGGAAGCCCCTAATAGCAACATTCCATAAACACCCTAGCAGCAGAGAAATGACTCAGTTGTACCAAGGGTGCCATACGCAAAACAAAAGATATGCTGCAAGCATTGTATTGCTTGCAATAGCATTGCTAACTGTACTCTTTTTAGCACTACTTTTCATGTGCAAAAGAGAAACCTACTTAAGGCAAACCACAATATACCAATAACCAGCCCCCGAAATAACCATGTACCCTGTACCCCAGAGAAAGGTGACAAGTGGAAAACATTACAGATGTTAACAGCAGAACACGCAGTCAAAAAACATGCAGAAGCCTTGCAGATCGGACTGCCTCTACCTATAAGGCTTCTAGCAAATTGGTCATAAGTGGTAACTGATTCAAAGAATTATTCCTTTACCATTCTCTGTCACCCTGAGGATGCCCAAAAAACCCTTTTTTCCATCATGGTTTTAAGCAGTGCACAGACTATCCAAAATCACTGCTGGGCCACCTCTCCTCAGGAGATGCAAAATACCTCAATGAAGTATCAGACAGCCATAATACACCATTATGCAGAGGACACATTAATAACCAATGCCACAAGAAATGAACTGCTAATTGTTTCTGCTGTTTTAACCAAAACTGCCCAAGGTGCAGATCTTCAGGTTGTTTCAGGAAGAAGCCAACAAGCACAACTCTGGACTTGCCAAGGACAGGAGAATACAGCAAAAAAGCTCTACACAGGTGACACAGCTCGAGGTAACAAACATTTGTATTTACACGAGTTGCAAGAACCTCAGAGGGCTACCAGTTGCCCTCTCCTTGTGTTGCTAGGGGAGAACTCCAACTTAAAGTCTGACGAATTGCTAACTGCAGAGGCAAACCAAATGTTAGAAAATTATACCAAGGTAACGAAAAACAAACAAAACAGGAGAGATCCTGAAAGGCAGATCTGCCTAGTTTTTGTTTCCAGCAGGTATGAAGCATTGCAGTTTTGTTTCAGTGGGATCAAACTGAGAGAAGCCCGCTGTTAGTTCTAAAACAGCCTCTTCTGTCATGCCTCACCACCTAAATCTGTGTAAGTTGCTATTGAGTTTGTAAGCTTGTCATTTAGGGCAGAGCACGACTGAGGAACTGGACGGAAAGAATCCTGCCTTTACCAACATTCCAGCTTTGAAAGGACAATTTGGATAGGATGACAGCTGAGGACGCTGGATTTCAAGATGCCCTGGCAAGTTTTAGTGGTAATATTTTAATTCATCTCCTTAAACACAGATTGTGGCAGAAATCAACAATTTACCTTTAAAGGCCATACCAGATGCAAAACTGAACCAGTGAAAGGCCTCAGGGCCTTCACACATGCATCTAGGAAAACACAATATGCTGCAATAGACTTAAATAAATCCTGCCACGGAACAGTAAGAAAACTACAAGCCATGAACTAAGCTTCTGTATAGTTCTGGACTGATTGTCATTACCTTGGGAAAATTCTAAAACAATCCTTTGATGTTATGATTGTGCTTATTATGCTATGAAGTTGATAACCTGTTTTGAAAGTTAATTTTCTTGAGATATTGTTAACCCTTACCTGTTGTTTGAAATGTGTTCTGGTTGGTTCCTGTGAGTTACAAAAGGTATGATTTGTATACAAATGCACACAAAATCACATCCTGACACGCCACAGCCAATGACTGACAGAAATTGAAAAGCTGCTAAAGCAGCAATGTTTAACACTATACCCAGAGTTTTAAGGCAAGAAATTGCCTCATTCATCCTCCATCAGAATACAGGTTCTCTAAGAGACCATTCAAAATAACAGTTAATAAAGCTACGTCATCAAGGTATGCCACACTGTCAGGAAACCACCCTAGAGAGTTAATAGCAGATGAGGCCTGGCGATCAGAGATATACATTTTTGAATTAGACATATTGAAATTGTGCATGCAAATAGATATACATCCACAAAACATAACTGCTACTACATTCACTAGACAAATCACAAAAGTGTAAAACACATGAGTTAGTTGCTTAGCAAGCCTTTGGTACACTAAAATAGATTAACATTAAAATTAAGCAGTTACTCCCTATGAAATAGGAAAACTCTCATGTCAAGCATTTCACACTAATCCATAAAACAGTAAAAGCACATATTGAAACACGTGCTAAGTTTAAACAAAAGGGGGGAGAACTGGTGTAACCTGCAAGAACATCTGTAAAAAGCTATGTATGTTATCAATTTTTGAGTTGTGACAGTGCTGAAAGAAGCCATGGCCAATTCCCTCTGGAACACCAGGGGCATGTCCTACTCAGGATGAGCTGCACAGGTGTTTTTTGCTTTTCTTCTTGATCACAGCGGAGCTTGCCCTTCTCACCATCATGTCCTATGACCGCTACGTGGCCATCTGCAAAGCCCTTCACTACAGGACCCTCCTGGGCAGCAGAGCTTGTGCCCATGTGGCAGCAGCTGCCTGGGCCATTGGGAAGCGGGTCTGGCCCTGGGGCTGCAGGAGCTGCCACCTGAGCTGATGATCTCCTGAGCAGTCCAGACATGCAGTCACTCTCCCTGTCCTCTATTGCCTCCCTTTCTTGCTGCAGGACCAGAAACGACTGTGTTGCTCTGCTGGGTTGGGGCGTGGCAGGGAGATGGGGGGACCAGGGAGGGGCTGGTCTGGGCAGTTCCAGTGACTAGAAAACCCCAATGTTCATCTGAAGTGTAGGAGTGGGCAGGGTGGGAGCATTACAGGGTTGAGGTGGCTCCAGGCTCAGGGAGTGGTAGCAGGAGCCCAGGGAGACACTGCCCCTGCTGCAGTGTCACTGAAGAGGTGAGAAGAGGGAACATCATTGTTTCCTTCAGTCTGTTCCACAGCAGGTTCCCCTGGAGCCCCAGGGACACCTGCGGGGAACCCAGAGGGGCAGAGAAAGGGCTACCTTTGGCTCTTGCTGTGCTGCTCAGCTGGGCCGGGCTCCTGGCACACAGGGAAATCCTGGCAAGCGGGCAGCACTGCAGAGAGACAGCTCTGCCCAGGAGCAGCTCCTCTGCACAGCCCAGCAGGGCCGAGGGCACTGCCTGTAGGCACGAGAGAAGAGAAGAAAGGCAAAGGGAGGTTAAAGGCAGCAGAAAGATGGCAGGTGTTCAGCTGAGACACAACTTGGGGACACAACTTCACACTCCTCTGCAGAGTGAGTCTACAGGTGCAGGGCAATGTCACTTGTGTTCCTGGAGGAATCTCCTAAAGCTACCACATCCCACAGCCTTGCACATCTGTCAGGACTCTCCCAGTTTCTCTGTTGCACCGGAGGAGGATGTTCTCCAGGGCAGGCCTTCCCTGCAGCACCGTCAGAGGGACAGCGCAGGTGGGCTCCTTCTCCCAGGGATGGCTGCGGGCTGGGAAGGTGGGGGTGCAGCCAGGGATGCCCGGGGCTGTCCTGCAGAGCAGGGTCCCTGTGCTCCGGGGTTCTTTGTGCCAGGGCAGGGACTTTGCTGCCTGCTGGGGTCAGGTCTCATCCTGCCTGGGTAGTTACCCACCCCTCTGCAGGGAGAAGCTGTCGGTGGGTGGTGAGAACCCCAGCAGGAGCCAGGCAGGTTCTTCCTGCCGTTGGATGAGGTGTGTGTGGTCAGGGCTGTGGGAGGTCAGGGCTGCTCCCAGATCCAGATCACACCAGCACATTTCCAAGAGCACTGTCAAATGGGAAGGACAAAGCACAATTATTAGGAAGGAATGGAGCTTTTCTCAGTCAGTGTTTTCAGTTTCCTACTCCTGAGGAATCTGGGGGTTGAGAAATGGAAAAGGAGCTCCCATGTTGGACAAGTCACTGAGACTCCTGAGCTGTAACTTGGAATGCACGAGTGCTTCTGTAAGCAACTTCCTAAAGTGCTTTCAGCCTCTGCTCTGCTTTTGACAGAAGCAGCATCACTTCTGCTGGACCCATCTGTTTTTTCTTTATCTACCCTTTTCCACCTGCAAAAAGAAAAGTTGCCCAGTCAGTGCACTGCAAACAGGCAGGTTTCTCTCAGGCCACAGTGAGTGCACAGACATTCGGATGGAGTGGTGACAGGGAAGTCATGAATGGATTTCTGATGTTGAGTCTACTGTTTTGAAATCAGAAAATGTGGTGTTGAAGTCATCGTTAGCCTTTGAGAGAGAAACAGGAGAAAAATCGGATAAATTTGTTGCTAAAAATGAGCTGCTTCAAACTGAGGTTGACCACCTTCAAAGTCTTGTTAAAATTTGGATGATTATGAAACAGTCAACTCATGGATTACCCCCATCAATACTAGACAATGCCCGCAGTATAAAGGCATAAAGCCCTCCCAGCCCCTCCAGGAACCCTCAAATCCCATCCCGGTCCCACAGGACACTCCCAACTTCCCCTTAAACCCTCCGAGGCCCCCAGACTACCTGCCAGACCCACAAAAACCCACAAGATGCCCCCAAACCCCTCCCAGTTACCTCCAGCCCTCCCAGGACCTTTCAAACCCTCTCCTAGTTGCCCCCTTCCCCTTGAGTATGCCCCCAAACTCTCTCCCAGTTCCTTCCCACATCCCCGACGATTCCCCAAAACCCCTCACAGCTGCCCCAATCTCCCCAACCTCCCTCCCAAACCCCCAAACTCCCCCAAACCCCTTCCCACTTATCCCCACGACCTCCAACCCCTTCTCAGCCGCCCCATTTCTTACCAAAGCCCCTCCCAGTTGCCGACCCGTTCCCCCAGGCTCGGGTGAAGAGGTGCCCCAGGCTGACAGGCCCGCCCAGACAGGGGCGGTTCCAGCAGTATGGTTGAAATTACAACGATGGTTTTTCAGGCCAAAGGTCTTGGATAGAGGCCAAGCAGGAATTGTTATGACATACTTTATACTATTTTTAAGTGTTAGCTTTATTTTGGGGGGATTAGCAGTTGCTTCTAATCCTTCCCCATATTATGCAGTAGTGGGGTTAGTGTTGGCGTCTATTGTGGGGTGTGGATGGTTAATGAGTTTGGGGGTGTCTTTTGTATCATTAGTGCTATTTCTGGTATATTTAGGTGGGATGTTGGTGGTTTTTGTGTATTCGGTCTCATTGGCAGCAGATCCATTTCCTGAAACTTGAGGGGACTGGCGGGTTGTTGGGTATGGTGTTGGGTTAGTTTTAGTGTTGGGGGGCGGGGTATTTATTGTAGGGCTGTCTGAGTGGTTGGGGATGAACACGGTGGATAGTGGGGGTGTTTTATCTGTTCGGTTGGATTTTGAGGGAGCGGCCATGTTTTATTCTTGGGGGGTTGGTCAATTTTTAATTGCGGGCTGGGGTCTGTTGTTGACGTTGTTTGTCGTACTAGAACTTGTACGAGGGTTGTCTCGGGGGGCGATTCGGGCGATTTAAGGTGGTGTGGTTCAGAGAATAGTTTAATGAAAATGCCAGCTTTGGGAGTTGGTGATAAAGGTTTGATTCCTTTTTTTCTGAAGGGTTGGAAAAAAGTTTGGGGTTGATTGTTAAAGGCCCATGTGGGCGGATGTTAATTAGAGTAGCAGGGGTGATTAATTGGGGAGGTGAGAGGAAATGATGGGGTGAATTAAAGTGTAAACAAACAAACAAACAAGCAATTAACAAATGAATGATAAAGGGAAATGATGGGGTGAATTAAAGTGTAAACAAACAAACAAACAAGCAATTAACAAATGAATGATAAAGGGAAATGATGGGGTGAATTAAAGTGTAAATAAACAAACAAACAAGCAATTAACAAATGAATGATAAAGGGACCCCCTGCCTCGAAAACTCCCGCCCGCCCTGGAACCACCTCAGCTGCCCCTGCAGGGGAGAAATCCAGGCCGGAGCACAGCAGGGGGCAGGGCCAGGCTGGGACCTCGGTGGACAGGGGCACTGGGAGAGCAGGGGAGAGACCAGGATGGACTGAGAGGGCACTGGGGGAGAGGGGAGACACTGGGATGGGCTGAGGGGGCACTGGGAGGGAGAGGGGAAAGTTTTTTGCCCCTTTCCTGGGCACTTGAACACCCTCTGCACCCCCATTCCCGGCCGTACCGGCTGTCCTTCCCCCCAAAGCCATGAACAGGTTTTGGGGCTCCCTCGTGGGTCACAGCCAATAGAACGGCTCTGCTGGAATGACGTCATTGCCAAATTCTGCTGGGCCCCTGTCCTTGTGTCGGTGAGTCATCCGATAGAACGTCGAAACTTCCGCAGGGGCTGCCGGGAGCGGGGCGGTGATGGCAGGGGAGGGGAGGATCGGGATTGAACCCGATTGGTCCTGATCAATCCCGGCCCCAGGGTCTCCCCCTGCCACGCTGTTTTTCACGTGCGGCCCCAATGAGGCCATGGTGGTGTGGGGTGAGTTCAGGGGGTCCGGGGGCTCCTGGTGACCCCTCCGAATCTCCCCCAAGACTCTCGGGAACCGCCCAGATCCCCCCCAAGACTCCTGGGGACCCTCCGCCTTTCCCCCTCGTCCCCCAAATCTCCTGTGCATCCCCTTAACCCTTGAAAATCTCCTGGGACCACCTCAGACCCCCAGACTCCCTCCTGGGGACCCCCAAACACTCTTCAGGACTCCGGGGACCCTCCCGACCCCCTCCTAGAGTCTTTTGGGTGTCACCCACCCTTTACGGCGGATTCCTCCATCCATTTTTCCACCCCGGACTGCTGGGGGTCCACCCCCCCAAGAAACTGCTGGGAACTCCCCAGTGTCCCACCACGAGATTCCTGGGTCCCTCCCCCCCTCAACCCCCTGTGGGTGCCCCATCCTTCCTTCCCCTCGAAAATATTCTTGGGGATCCCCCAATGTCCCCTCCAGCCTCCATCCTGCCAGGGATGGATCTGGGGGGATCTCCTTCCCCTTCCCTCTGGCCCGAAGGCAAATGCCCTCCCTGTCCTTCTTCCTTCGCCCCCAGGCAGAAAAGAGAAGAGAAACAGCCAGTTGGCCCTGGCAGGTGTGGGTGTGTGCAGGTTGTGGTTGAGTGGTTGAGAAGGGAGAGGAGGGGGCTTGTGTTTGGGCCAAGTCCAGCAGGTGATGTCTTTGGTGTCTGGCAGTCCTTGGTCGGCTCCACGACCATCCAGCTGTCAGTGTTCATGACATACCCATCAGCCCTTCTCTTCTTGGCTCCTACACTTGCCAACCCTAAGCTGCTCCTAAGTTCTCTTGCTGTCAGTTCATAAAGAGGTCTTGTCAAGTGTTACTGATTTAGAAACTAAAGCCTGACATCTTTGTCTTTGCCAAAGATGTGTGTGAAAGGGCAGTGCTGTTGCAAAGCAGTGTTGAGCTTCACATTGGGTGACTTGGCAGCTTCCTCTGCATCACCCATGCACCCTGGGTTTCTTTGAAAAGTACTTTTCACTCCAAATGTGACACCACATTAGCCTGTAGGACATCCTGTCCCCAAATGGATAACTGTAAATATTAATAATTAAAAAGTGACCCCCTCCATTATTCAAGAAAAGCTTGTATCTCTGTACTAAAAGCATCCAAGGGTCACGTCCCCCAGTTTTCTATCTGACAAGGGTTTGGAGGGGCTGCTTTGTGCAGGGAACCCTTTGAGGACCCCTTGCACATGGGTAGGGCTGCACTCTGGGGGTGTGGGGCTTTGGTTCTTTGGTTGCCAGGGGCCACTGTGAGTCACTGAGCCGGGGTGGGGACAATGGGCAGGGCTGGCTGGGACAGGCTGTGGCACCTGTGACATAAAAGGGAAGTATCCCCGTGGGGCAGCTCTGCAGGGCCCATCAGAGGATGCTGCCCAGTGCAGCCTGTGCTGTGGGGAGCACGCACACAGGGAGAGGCTGGGCCGGACGAGGGCCGGGGCAGCAAGGCCGCCCCAGGGAGTGGCTTCTGCCCCTGCCTGCAGGGCCCAGCCCCTGGCAGGAGCACCTTGGGCAGGGCCCAGTGCTGCTGTTGGGGCAGGGGGTGAGGCCTTGCCGCCTGTCAGCTGCCTGGGCCCCTGTCATTGCTGCGCCACATCCCCGAGGCTCCATCCCCGCTCCCCCAGCGCCAGCTCCCTCCTTCCCAGCCCCAACCAAGCCCTTCTCTGTGTCCTCCTGCAGGCCATGGCTTTCACAACATTCCTTTTGGTGCTTGTGCAAAGCATCATCCAGTCCCTGCAGGCGGTCGGGGAGGGACTGCACAAGACTCAGTGAGCTTGGAGGTCTTTTCCAAGCTGAAGGACTCTTGGATTCTGTGATTGTGTGCTGGATTCAGCTGGGACCGTGTTAGCAGCATTAGTTTGCTCCCAAAGTTTCCTCGCTGTCAGCTCTTGTCGCCTAAGGCTTGAGCTCCTTTAGCTCCTTGTGCTGAGCTACTGATGGGAAAGGAGAGGCCTCTGCGAGCAGATTCCTGGTGTTCCCTGTAGAACAGTGAGGGAGAAGGTGTAGTCAAGTGGGAAGAGGAGTACTGTTTGTGTGTGACCTCCTATGTGGCCTTGGCGCCTTTGAGGGGCTTGAAGGAGAAAAGAACTTTGTTAAAGTGAGAAGTGAAATAGTGTGTTGGCTGTTCTCTCTGCAGGGAGAAGGTGTCGGTGGGGGAGGGGTCACAGAGTGGGGGAGAGGCTGTAAAGTGGGGGAGGGGTCACAGAGTGGGAGAGGGGTCACAGAATGGGGGAGGGGTCACAGAGTGGGGGAGGAACCACAGAGTGGGGGAGGGGCCATAAAGTGGGGGAAGGGTCTGAGAGTGGGGGAGGGGCCATAAAGTGGATGAGGGGCCATAGAGTGGGGGAGGGGTCAGAGAGTGGGGGAGGGGCCATGAAGTGGGAGAGGGGTCACAGAGTGGGGTAGGGGCTACCGAATGGTGTAGGGGCCACAGAATGGGGAAGGGGTATAAAGTGTGGGAGGGGCCACGGGGTGGGGGAGGGGTGACAGCCTGGACTCGGGGGGTCAGGGCAATGACCTCGGGGAGGGAGAGGGGTCAGGGCATGGGGAAGGGGTCTCACCTGATCCCAGGGCTATCGGGGCCATGGCGGGGCCGAACCTGGTGGGGACACCCAAGTTTTTCCCAAATTTCCCCTCATTTTTCCCAGTTTTTCATCCATTTCTCCCAAATTTCCCACTCTTTCCCCAATTTTCCCCCCATTTCCCCCATTTTTCCCAAATTTCCCCATTTTTCTCAATTTTTCCCCATTTTTTTTCCAAATTCCTTCCATTGTTCCCAAATTTCCCCCGTTTTTTCCCATTTTCCCCAAATTTCCCCCCATTTTTCCCAACTTTCCCCAATTTTTCATCCAATTTTACCCAAATTCCCCCTTTTTTTTTCTCAATTCACCCCATTTTTCCCAAATTTCCCCATTTTCCCCAAATTCCACCATTTTTTCCCAATTTTTTCCTAAATTTCCCCTAATTTTTCCCAATTATCCCCCATTTTTCCTGATTTTTCACCTGTTTTCCCCAAATTTCTTACTTTTTTCCCAGTTTTCCCTCCATTTCCCCTCAAAATCCCCCATTTCCCCAAATTTCTGACTTTTTCCCCAAATTTTCCCCCATTTTTCCACATTTTCCTGGATTTCCCCCCAGTTTTCCTAAATTTCCCCCCATTTTTCCCCATTTTTATCAATTTTCCCCAAATTTCCCACTTTTTTCTCAAATTTTCCCCCATTTTTCCCAATTTTTCATTCCTGTTCACCAAATTTCCCACTTTTTTCCCCAATTTTTCCCCATTTTCCCCAAAATTCCTGGTTTTTTCCCCCCATTTTTTCCCACTGGGGAAATTTGGGAAATTTGGAAAACTGGGGACCCAAAAATCCAAGAAAATGTGGGGAAATGGGGGAAGAATGGGGGGGAAATCTGGAGAAAAATCTGTGAAAATGTGGGAAAAATGGGGGGAAAATCAGGAAAATGGTGAAAAATCTGGGAAAATGTGGGCAAATGGGGAAATTGCGGAAAATTCTGGGAAAAATGTGAGAAAAATCCGGGGAAATGGGAAAAAATGGGGGAAAATGTGGGAAATTCTGGGGAAAATGTGGGAAAATATGGGAAAATATGGAAAAATGAGGAAAAAAAGGGGGGAAATGGGGAAAAATGTGTGAAAATCTGGGAAAATGTGGGAAAAATGGGGGGAAAATCTGGGAAAATGGGGGGAAATCGAGAAAAAATCCGGGAAAATGGGGAAAAAAAAGGGAAAAAACTGGAAAAATGGGGAAAAATTGGGAAAAACCCTGGGAAATTCTGGGGAAAATGGGAGAAAATCTGGGGAAAATTGGAAAAAATGGGGGGGAAAGGGGAAAAAATGGGAAAAATCTGGGAAAATAGGGAGAAAATGGGGGAAAATGGGGAATATTCTGGGAAAATCTGGAAATATGGGGAAAAAAATGTGAGACAAATGGGGAAAAATCTGGGAAAAATGGGGGAAAATGAGGAAAAATCTGGGAAAATGTGGAAAAAATGTTGGAAAAATCATGGAAAATGGGGGGAAATTGGGAAAAAATCCGGGGAAATGTGGGAAAAAAAGGGGGGAAATCCGGGAAAATGGGGAAAATAATTGGGAAAAAATCTGGGAAAAAATGGGAAAAATGAGGAAAAATCTGGGGAAATAGGGAGAAAATCTGGGAAAATGTGGGAAAAAATTTGGGAAAATGTGGGAAAATGGGGAAAAATCCGAGAAAATGAAGGTGAAATGGAGGAAAAATTTGGGGAAAATGTGGAAAAATCTGGGAAAATGTGAAAAAACTGGGAAAAACTGTGGGAAAATGGGGGAAATGAGGAGAAATCCGTGAAAATGGTGGAAAATGAGGAAAAATGTGTGAAAATGGGAAAAATGGGAAAAAAATCCGGAAAAATGGGGAAAATCGGGAAAAATCAAGAAAAATGGGGGAAAATCTGGGAAAATGTGGGAAAATGTGGGAAAATCTGGAAGAAAATCTGGAGAAAAAATCTGAGAAAATGTGGGAAAAATGGGAAAAAATGTGGGAAAAATCTGGGAAAATGCTGGAAAATCTGGGAAAAGTGGAGGAAAAATCTGGGAAAAATCCGGGAAAAAAAAGAAAAAATAGGGAAAAATCTGGGAAAATCTGGGAGAAATCTGGGAAAATGGGGAAAAACTAAGGGGGAAATGCTGGAAATTCTGGGGAAAATGGGGGGAAATGGAGAAAAATGGGAAAAAATCCCAGAAAATGGGGAAAAATGGGGAAAGATTTAAAAAAATGGGAAAAAATCTTGGGAAAATCTGGGAAAAATGGGGAAAAATCTGAGAAAATCTGGGAAAAATGAGGAAAAATCTGGGAAAATGTGGAAAAAATGGGAGAAAATCCAGGAAATGGGGAAAAATGGGGAAAGATAAAAAAAATTTTGGAGAAATGGGGAAAATATGGGAAATTCTGGGAAAAATCCAGGAAAATGGGGGAAGAAATCTGGGCAAATCTGGGAAAAATGTGATAAAAAATCGGGGAAAACGTGGAAAAAATGGGAAAAAAATCTGGGAAAATCTGGAGAAAAATGTGTGAAAATGTGGGAAAAATGTGGGAAAAATGTGGAAAAAATGGGGAAAAATCTGGGAAAATGGGGGGAAAATCTGGGAAAATCTGGAGAAAATGGGGAAAAATCTGGGAAAATGGGGTAAAAATGGGAAAAAATCTGGGAAAATGTAGGAAAATTGGGAAAAATCTGGAAAATGGGGGGGAAATGGGGAAAAATTCAGGAAAATGTGGAAAAATGGGGGAAAATCTGGGAAAAATGTGGAAAATGGGGGGAAATGTGGAAAAATGTGGAAAAATGTGGAAAAACTGGGTTAAACTGGGAGGAACTGGGAGAAACTGGGCCAGAGGGAAAGGGATGTTGCCATGGAAATGTGAGCCAGCCCCTCCCCCACCCAGCCCAGGGCCCACAGGGGGGGAACTGGGTTAAACTGGGACATACTGGGAGGCACTGGGGGGGACACTGGGAGTTACTGGGAGCTACTGGAAGCTACTGGGGGGGTCACTGGGGTTACTGGGATGGACACTGGGGTTACTGGGAGCTACTGGGGGGGTCACTGGGGTTACTGGGAGTTACTGGGAGCTACTGGGGGGCTTACTGGGAGTTACCAGGAGTTACTGGGATGGACACTGGGATTACTGGGAGTTACTGGGAGCTACTGGGATAGACACTGGGGTTACTGGGAGCTACTAGGAGCTACTGGGGGGGTCACTGGGGTTACTGGGGGGGTCACTGGAGATACCGGAGGCATTACTGGGGTTATGTGGAGTAATATGATTGTGGGAAGAATAATTTTTAACATTGTAGAAGGTTTAGATTGTGTAAATGGTCTGATCCATGAGTTCGGGTGGAAGCTACTAGGACTGCTAGACCAGTGCCTACTTCACAGGCTGAGAACGCTAACATAAGAATGGGTATTAAGGTGGGGGATGTTGTTTGGGTTTGAATAGGTCACATAGAGAGGGCAATGTATATTGATAGTATTATACTTTCTAAGCATAGTAGGGCAGAAATTAGGTGTATTCGGTGAAAGGCTAGTCCTAAACTACTTAGGGTGAAGGCAGAGTAGAAGCTTAGATGCAGAAAGGTCATTGAGAAAGTCACGGGGTAGGACTGTGGTTTGTTGAGCCGAAATCAACTGTCTTTGCTAGACTAACTTTCTGAAGTTACTCTGCTCATTCTAAGCCCCCTTGAATTCATTCATAGATTAGCCCCAATGCGAGGAGGAGAATGACTGCGGAGGTTCATGTTAGGGTAGTGAGAGGGGAGAGGAGTTGAGTAGCTCATGGGAGGGGCAGTAGGAGGGCAATTTCTAGGTCGAACAAGAGGAATAAGATTGCGACAAGGAAGAATCGGATTGAAAATGGGAGGCGGGCAGAGCCCAGTGGGTCAAAACCACACTCGTATGGGGACAATTTTTCTGAATCTGGATTTATCTGAGCTAATCAAAGGTTTAGTGAAGTTAGGATAATACACAGTGATAGGGAAATTGTGAATATAAAGAGGATTATGTTAATTGCCTTTCTCTGGTTTTGATCCAGATTTTAGAGATTGGAAGTCAATTGTAATTAATATACTAGAAGGGCAAGATCCTCATCAATAGATTGTTATGTAGAGGAACAGTCAGATAATGTCAACAAAATGTCAGTATCAGGCCGCTGCTTCAAAGCCAAAGTGGTGGTTGGATGTGAAGTGGAATTTTACGAGGCGGAGGAGGCAAATCAAGAGGAAGGAGGATCCAATGATTACGTGGAGACCATGGAATCCTGTGGCGACGAAAAAGGTTGATCCATAGACTCCGTCGGCAGTTGAGAATGGGGCTTCATAATATTCTATTGCTTGAAGTGCTGTAAAGTAGAATCCTAATAGGACGGTTATAAGTAGAGCTTGGGTAGCTTGGTTTCGATTACCCTCTGTGATGCTGTGATGTGCTCATGTAACAGTGACTCCTGAGGCTAGGAGGATAGCAGTATTCAGTAGGGGGACTTCTATTGGGTTTAGAGGTTTGATTCCTATAGGGGGTCATTGTCCTCCGAGTTCTGGAGTGGGAACTAAGTTAGAGTGGAAGAATGCTCAGAAGAATCCTAGGAAGAAGAATGCTTCGGATGTAATAAATAGAATTATTCCGTAACGTAAGCCCTTTTGGACTGTAGGGGTATGGTGGCCTTGGAATGTGCTTTCTCGTACGATGTCACGTCATCATTGGAGTATCACTAGGATTATAGAGAGTAGGCCTAGGAGTAAGAGTTGGATAGAGTTGTGGTGAAATCATATGGCTAGTCCAGAAGTGGTGAGGAGGGCGGCTGCTGCTCCAAAAATGGGTCAAGGGCTTGGGTCTACTATGTGAAATGAGTGGGCTTGGTGTGTCATTAAGGGTTAAATGTTTTCTTGTAAGTAAAGGCTTAGAAGAAGTACAAAGACATATGCTTGGATTATTGCTACGGCCACTTCTAGAATTGTTAAGAGGAGTAGAATTGTTATAGTTAGAAGAGACACGGTGGGTATAATGGGAAGGAGGACGGTAGTGGCTGTTGAAATGAGTTGGATGAGTAGGTGTCCTGCTGTGAGGTTGGCTGTGAGGCGAACTCCTAAGGCTAGAGGGCGAATAAGAAGGTTTGTTGTTTCAATTATGATGAGGGCAGGAATTAGAGGTGTTGGGGTGCCTTCTGGTAGAAGGTGCCCAAGAGAAGCTGAGGGTTGGTTTCGTAGGCCTGTTAGCAGGGTGGCAAGTCATAGAGGGAAGGCGAGGGCTAGGTTTATTGATAGTTGGGTGGTAGGTGTGAATGTGTAAGGTAGGAGGCCTAATAGGTTAATTGTTAGAAGTATAATTATGAGTGATGATAGGATTAGGGCTCATTTATGACCTTTTTTGTTTAATGGGGTTATTAGTTGTTTTGTGATTAAGTGGAGGAATCAGAGTTGAAGAGTTGAGAGACGATTTGTAACTCATCGATTGCCAGGAGAAGGAAGTAATAGGGTTGGAAATAACAGTGAAACGAGGATGAGAGGGATTCCGAGGAGGGTTGGGCTTATGAATTGATCAAAGAAGCTTAGGTTCATGGTCAGTTTCAGGAGTGGGGTTTTGTAGTGAGTAGTGTTTTGTTGGAGGGTGGGTTGGTTGGGGTAAATAGTAGGAGTTTGGGTTGCAGGATAAGAGAAAAAGTGAGTCATGAAGTAAGTATGATAAAAAGTCAAGGTGCGGGGTTTAGTTGGGGCATGTCATTAAGGAGGATGAATAATCCTCTTTCTCTAGCTTAAAAGGCTAGTGCTGGTTCATAGCTTCTTAATGATTAGGATGTTAGAAGTGAAGATCAGTTTTCGAAGTGTGTTAGAGGGGCTGATTCTACTACAATAGGTATGAAGTTGTGGTTGGCTCCACAGATTTCTGAACACTGACCGTAGAAGACTCCAGGGCGGGTTGTGATAAAGGAAGTTTGGTTCAGTCGTCCTGGAATTGCATCGGTTTTTACACCAAGGCTAGGAACAGCTCAGGAGTGGAGAACGTCATCAGCTGTAACAATAATTCGAATCGGGGATTCTATTGGAATGACGATGCGGTTATCAACTTCTAGGAGGCGGAAATGGCCGAGTGGTAGATCTGTAGTTGGTAGTATATAAGAGTCAAAAGATAAATCTTTAAAGTCTGTATATTCGTAGGATCAGTATCATTGGTGGCCAATAGCTTTGAGGGTGAGGTCAGGCTCATCGATTTCGTCTATCATGTAGAGGATTTGAAGGGATGGGAGGGCTAGCATAATTAGGACAATGGCGGGTAGGATTGTTCAGACAAGTTCTACTTCTTGTGCGTCGACGGTATTAGAGGATAGTTTTTCTATAAGTATAAGAGCTAGTAAATATAGGACTAGGCTACAAATGGCTAGTGCGACTATTAGGGCGTGGTCGTGAAATTCAATAAGTTCTTCTATAATAGGGGATGAAGCGCCTTGAAAACCAAATTGAGAGTGGTTGGCCATGGAGTTGGGATGGGATGTACTGGGTTTTCACCTGTGATTTAGTCTTGACAAGGCTATGTAATGATTTTACTAACAACCCATAAGAAAGAAGCATGAGTGGTTTGATGCGGTTGGCTTGAAACCAGCTTATGAGGGTTCGATTCCTTCCTTTCTTGTACTTGGACAAAGGCTGGTTCTTCAAAGGTATGATAGGGAGGAGGGCAGCCGTGAATTCATTCGATGTTTGTGGAGGTAAGTTCTGGTTGCACTACTTTCCGTTTGGATGCGAAGGCTTCTCAGATAATGAACATTAGTATAATTACAGCTACTATGGAGATGAGGGAGCCGATGGAGGATAGGGTGTTTCATAGGGTATAAGCATCTGGGTAGTCTGAGTATCGTTGTGGTATACCAGCTAGGCCTAGGAAATGTTGTGGGAAGAATGTTAGGTTGACTCCAAAGAATATTACTCCAAAGTGGGCCTTAGCTCATGTGGAGTGAAGGGTGTAGCCAGTGAACAGTGGGAATCAATGTGTGAAGCCAGCTAGAATGGCGAATACTGCCCCCATAGACAGTACATAGTGGAAGTGTGCAACTACGTAGTAGGTGTCATGCAGGGCGATGTCTAGGGAGGAGTTGGCAAGGACGATGCCTGTTAGTCCACCAATGGTGAAGAGGAAAATAAAGCCTAGGGCTCATAGTATGGGTGGGTCTCATTTGATTGTTCCACCGTGTAGGGTTGCTAATCAGCTTGAAGACTTTAATGCCAGTGGGGATTGCAATGATTATAGTGGCGGATGTGAAGTAAGCTCGGGTGTCTACGTCCATACCAACTGTAAATATGTGGTGAGCTCATACGATAAAGCCTAGGAAGCCAATGGATAGTATGGCTCAGACTATGCCTATGTAGCCAAAGGGTTCTTTTTTACCGGCGTAATAGGCTACAACATGGGAAATAATTCCGAATCCTGGCAGGATAAGGATGTAGACCTCTGGGTGGCCAAAAAATCAGAAAAAAAAGTGTTGATATAAAATTGGGTCTCCGCCTCCTGCGGGGTCAAAGAATGTGGTGTTTAGGTTTCGATCTGTTAGAAGCATTGTAATGCCAGCAGCGAGGACTGGTAGGGAGAGGAGGAGTAGGACTGCAGTAATTAGGACAGATCAGACGAATAGAGGTGTCTGGTATTGTGAGAGAGCAGGTGGTTTTATATTGATTGCTGTGGTAATAAAGTTGATTGCTCCAAGGATGGATGAGACACCTGCCAGGTGAAGGGAGAAGATAGCAAGGTCTACTGATGCACCAGCGTGGGCTAGATTTCCTGCTAAGGGTGGGTATACTGTTCATCCTGTTCCGACTCCGGCTTCTACTGTGGAAGATGCTAGGAGAAGTAGGAAGGATGGGGGAAGTAATCAGAAGCTCATGTTATTTATTCGTGGAAATGCTATGTCGGGGGCACCAATTATTAGAGGTACTAATCAGTTGCCAAATCCTCCGATTATAATAGGCATTACTATAAAGAAAATCATAACGAAGGCATGTGCGGTGACGATTACATTGTAAATTTGGTCATCGCCTAGAAGGGTGCCTGGCTGCCCTAGTTCTGCTCGAATGAGGAGACTAAGGGCTGTGCCGATTATGCCAGCCCATGCACCAAAAATAAGGTAAAGTGTGCCGATATCTTTGTGGTTAGTGGAGAATAGTCAACGGTTGATGAAAGTCATAGGTAAGATGGCTGAGTGTAGAAGCGTTAGGCTGTAGTCCTTTTTACAGAGGTTTAATTCCTCTTCTTATCGATTCTGTAGTGAAGTTCATGTTGAGTTGCAAGCTCATTGATGTGCATTAAACATGCGCCGGGATCTAGTAGGCAGAAGCCTGTTGGTTAGGGCATTTAGCTGTTAACTAAAATTTTATGGGATCAAAGCCCATCTGTCTAGGGGGAGGTTCTAGCTTAATTAAAGCATCTGAGTTGCATTCAGGAGATGCAGGTTAGTGTCCTGTGTACCTTAACAGAAACTAAGAGGGATTAGCCCTTGTTTAAGGCTTTGAAGGCCTTCGTTTAAATAACCTAAGTTTCTAGGGGATTGCGAGTACTATGGGAGATAAGTGGCAGGAGCATAATTGATAGGGAGGTAAAGGTTGTGGTTATGGTGTTAGTTGGTTTGTTAGTTTGTCACTGTTTTATGTAGTTGGTGAAGTTTGGGGGTAGTGTGATGGTTGCACAGTAGGCCAGTCGTAGGTAGAAGAAAAGTCCAAGTAAGGAGAGTAGGCTAATAGCTGTGGCTAGTACTGTTAGTTCTTGTTTTGTGAGTTCTTGAATAATTAATCACTTGGGTAGGAATCCTGTTAGGGGAGGAAGACCTGCGAGGGAGAGGAGGGTGAGCATAAGGATTGTGGTGAGTGATGGGATTTTGGTTCATGTGGATATAACAGTGGATAGTTTTAGGTATTGGTTGTGTTAAGGATGAGGAAGATGGCAGAAGTTGTTACGGTGTAGAGATAGAACGTAATTAAAGTTAGATTGGGGTTGTAGTTGAGAATAATG